>NC_133454.1:16060606-16363636 GCF_048565385.1 Saimiri boliviensis | reverse complement strand
CCCCCTCTTATCCATTGTTTTTTCTTCAGACAACTGTAAGAAGAACATTTCCTAGTGTCCTACAAAAAGCTAAATTTCTGTTGCCAAGGGCCCTCCTTGGCCACAGCCCTACCAGATGTCTGGTCATGAAGACTGGAGACAGTTTTAGTATATTCTGTATACATAGTATAAGGCTCCAGAAGGCTAAGAAATCCCTAGACTGGGGATTTTGGAAAAGAAAAGTAGTGATTTTCTTTTTGATCTAAAATTATATGAATTGTCCTTACACTGCATGCAGTATTTTTCCCTTTTTTTGGGGGGGTGGGGGGGCGTAGAGCAGATTTAGTTGTATCATTTGTTTGACTTAATATTTTATGTTTGGACAACATACATGAAAGAAAAGCCATTACTAAAAAATAAGCTCTCAGAATAAGTACTCTGCATGCAATTTTTTCCCTCTTTAGGGGTAGAGTAGAATTAGTTGTGTCATTTGTTTGATTTAATATTTTATGTTTGGGCAACATACATGAAAGAAAATCCATTATTTAAAAATAAGCTCTCAGCCTAAGTACTCTAATCAATGGATAGGAAATCAATAAATAGCTTCAAACAACACCATAAATCATAAGAGAAGGACTGAAGGAAATACGTGCTGGAGTTTTACTTTCATCATCTCATTCAATCACAAAGATGACTCAAAGAGGCTAAGACATTTCCTAAATTAAATAAACAGTGGAGATAGGATTTTAACCCAGTTCTGAGTGACTCCAAAGTCCATGCTCCTTCCAGTGTACTTCAAGTAGTACAACCAAGAATAAAACCTAAGTACCTTGATTCTCCAGTTTGGTGACAGACAGGATTGTATTTCCTTCCACAGCCCAGTTTCTTTCCAGATTCTGTGCACTGTCCTAATGCATAGGGACTGGATTAGATGAGATTCTTTTTTTGGTTTTGTATAGATCTTCCTACAGACCTCAAGCTTTCAGAGAGCCATAAAACTGCAATTCCATGGGTACTTTAAAAAACTGCTTTTGAACAAAGATTTTAGACATTAAGTTTTAGCCCAGAAGGCATTTTTGCATCCAATTTATAAACAGAGTACAACTTTTTAAAGTAAATGCTGACACAACCTAAAGAACAATGGTGTATGACCAAATCCAGTGCAGAAACAAACTGACTCTTTCCAAAGACTATCAGCATCTTTAGAGAGAGGATATATTTAAATATGAATATAAAATTATGTAAAATTTTTACTCTAATATGTAAACTAAAATAGCCTTCAAGATCAATTATCGTGTTTATTTTGTTTACTATAGGTTGATAGGTTTAGCCAATCCAGACTTGACTGGCATTAATTATTTTAATTAGGTGTTTGTTCCAAGTCAAATGAAAATATATGGATAAGCAAATGAAATGTTCAAATGTTTGTACATATTTTCTTTCACAAGTATCACTTCTCCATCTGCTCCAGTCATGCTCAGGTTTGGAGTTTTGATTAGATGCATTTGTTGTACCTCTTGTCACTGAAGCAAGGGAGTCAGTACATTAATCTAGGCTTATAATTTATAAAGCAGGCAAAGGACTATGCTGCCTGCTGCCAAACAGGACCTCCTTGAGGAGCTACAGTAATTAACGTTCCACTCCTGTGTCAAGTGCTGCTAAAAGTTTTCTTGAAGCCAAAGTTTGTTCAAACATTTTGTACAAATCCTCAGAGCTCTTGGGCAGCTGGAGGCTGCTTCATGAAGTCTGGAATTGACTCCTGCTCTGTATTGGTAGTAGGAAGCTGGCTGTAGCTACAGACATGGCCTTGTGGAATAGCTTTCCTGCCTGGACTACATGAGGCTAAATCTAGTGATGCCAGTCTGAGCATAGTATGAGCACGAAAACTCAGAACAGTCAGCAGATGCAAGGAAGTCATTGACAAGAAAGCCTCCATATCTGTTTTATATAATTCAGGCACGTTAGTAACATTTCTTTGTTATTTCCTTGAATTTCAAGCTTTGATACAGATAATTTATAAGTACAAAAAAAAAAAAAGAAAGAACAAATATTTTCAAAAGTCTATAATAATTATTACTAAGAGTATACTCCTGTTCGTATGTTGTATGGCCTTCTATTTTAACATTAAATTGTGTGATATACCCATCTTCTGAATATTGTAGGAAAAGTTTCCTTAAAGAGGCATATGCAGTATGTAGTTTTCAATTGGGATTATTCACTTTAAGGAGCTGTCATTCATGTCCCCTTACCTGCAACTGATCTATAAATAGCCACCAATACCCAAATCAAGAGCCCTTGATGATGTCTGTGTTTATTCTACAGTCATCTAATAATACCAGATCAAAGAGAATACGATAGTTAGGGAGACATGCCCAGGAGAATTCATAAGATATTCATTTACTTTGTCTCTAGAAAGAAAGCATTATAATTGCACTGGACCTGGCACTCCATAAACAAACCAATCACATATGTTTCTAGTGGCTCCTTCATCACCCAAGGTTAGACTCTATTTACTGAAAATACTTTTCAGGAACCCAAGCAGCCAAAACCAAATGTAGCAATGGTTCTGAGTTAGGAAATACCTTTCAAAGATATCAAAATTATAAGATAAATCACCATCAGAAAAAATCTAAATTCTATGCTCTTATTGAGTAAATTAACTCATATAAACATCTAACCTCCATATATTTCAGTTGTATCTTACACTATATGAGGTCAGTGGAATTAAGCCAAGCTGTGAGAGAGTTCATTGCTCAAGTGCTTTTGAGAGGCAACATAGATCTTAAATGCAACCACCTTCAGAGTTCTCTAGTGCTGATAATAATATAATAATAACAATGAAAATAACATGAATTGAGCACCTACTATGCAGCAGGAACTGATTTAGGTCTATGCATATGTTGTCTCTAATTCTGGAAATAATCTTGCAAGGTAGGTAATTATTTTTATTTTGTGAATGAAGAAAGTAAGGCAAGGAGATATTGACAAGGTCCTATGTCCGGTGAGAAAAAGACAATTTCAACAAGTTCTGCTTGACTCCAAAACTCATGTCCTTACTCCAATACAATATGCCTTTCCTGATGTGATGGCTGAAAAGATCAAAATGAAGAAGGTTTAGCTACAATGAAAAGCCCAAGTAATGCTAGCACATGCCAATGTACTCACCAGTGACAGTAAACCATTCAAGGCAAATCTTGCACATATTACCAGGGCTCTGTTTTGCCATCAGTCTCTCCTTCCTTCAACACCACCATAGTCTTCACCACAAACTCAAGCAAATACCTCAGTTACTTAGGTTAGAGAAGACAAAAATCTGCTACTCTGAGAGTTTGTATGAAGTGAAATGTGCCAGCTAACGGGTCATCTAAGAACTGTCAAAGAAAGAGAGACTCATAAATGTGAATCTTCCAGAGAATTAAGGTTATTAAAGCATTATATATTTTTGTATTTTGAACGTTTTTTTTAATTTTCAAATGTTTTTGGTAGCTACAATTAGAAGACACAAAGATAATTCTGATGTCTTCTCCAAAACTGTTTTAGAAATAATTTGTTTTTTATGTGTTGAGTCATGACCAACATTTATGAATGTCAATCAAAATATCAAGTAGTAATATTCCAGTACCCCACCACCAAATTACTTCATAGTGTGTCAGAGCTTATTCTTGCTTCTAACATTTATTTCTTTCCTTGCTGTCAGCTGCGATTTCTCTTGACTGCCAATATAGCGGGCTTTAGCAATGTCCTCTTGAATTTCCATACACCTGCTCTCATTATCTGGATCATCTAATTGGTTCAGTAATAAAATGCCATGATTATTTGAGACACATCTAAAAAGTCTCTATAAGGCATTAGGGTTGCTAATGTTCAAACATGCGTGCCTAAGAAATACTAAGAAGGCAACACAGAAAATCATAGAATAAGTTATCAGTAAATTAGTTGTGAGCACTGAAATACTGATTTAGTCCACTTCAACATCATTTTTAGTATTTCTCAGTTTATGCTACATAATTGAGGTTTCTGGATATTAAATAAGTAAAATTTTGTTTACAGCTTAAGCTCCTGTAAGTTGATGTTAGAGAGAATAAGTACTCAATTCTTCCAAGGACATTTTTAGACACAGAGACAGAACTCTTGAATTGGAAAAACTATGAATCCATCCCATTATAGTATTTTGTATTCCCAATAGCTTACAAATTATTGAATCACTATGTTCTGTCATTACCCTTGTACAAACCTATGAAAATACAATGCTGTAGCATACAACTCTGTCATGAAATCATCTCTGGGAGAACATTTCATATTCAATTACTGCAACAAAGGATGAAACCAAGAAGCGGAAAGAGCCTAGCAACCCCTTAAAGAAAGCCCATTATTAAAACTCCTTCAATTCCAAATGGTAAGACATGCTGAAGTTCTAAACAGTCAGTCTTGTAACCCTCTTTACACAGTGGCTGTATACATGGTCTTCTCCAAACAAATAAGATTAGCAATTCCAACAGCACTGTAAAGAAAGACCTTCAAATGCGCTTTTGTGGCTGCCAAGATGGTTGCTCAACACTCCAATGCTGTCAAAACTGCAGGGCATAGAATCCATGTGGCATCTTCCATCATACAAAGCATAGCTAACAAAAAAATATAAGCTTCTTCTTAATTCATAATTTTTACAGCAAACTCTGAAGCATCAATTTGCCTATACAGACAGTAAACAATATCAGAAACAGAGTCAGATTGGGAATCCAAAGGACTCATTCTGGCTCCCCTATGTGCTGATGATATGATGTCAAAATAAGTGATTTTACTTCTCTGAGTTTCAAGTTTCCTCATCTGTCAAACAAGGTAAGAATATATTTCCTAGTCAACCCAGAGTAAATATAAAGTCTGTGAAAGTATTTTAAACACTTGCAAGAAATATGCAACTCAGAAGCTTTAATGATGCTGTGTCATAGAAAAATCGCCCAGAGAAAGTCAGGCATGAATTATGAGTAGGCAGATTATGCTCTCAGAAATCCTAGAAAAGGGCCTCTTAATGGTCTCAATAGAAAGCCAATGCATTATTTTAGCAAATAAAACTTTTAAATATTAAAAACAAACATCAAAAGAAACAAATAGAAATTCCCCTTTTATGATAAAAACAACCAACATGTAATTAAGGGACCTTCTCTCAACTTGATAAAGGGCATCTACAAAAACTGCACAATTAACATCATGTTCAGTGATGAAAGACTAAATACCTTCCCTCTAAAGTCAAGGAGGTCTGCTTGTACTAATGCTATTTAACATTGTACTGAAAATTCTCGTCACATCAATTGAGCAACAAAATTAAATAAAAGGCATCCAGATTGGAAAGGAAGAAGTAAAACTGTCTCTATTTGCAGATGACATAGTCTTACACAGTATATAGAAAATCACATGAAATTCTCTAAAAAGCTATTTGAACTAGTATGTTTGAAAAGGTTGCTGACAGAACGTCAATTAACAAAAGCTGATTATATTTCTATTTAGTAGCAATGATCAATGTAAAAGTAGAATTAAGAAAACAGCTTTGTTTATAATAGCATCAAAAAGGATAAAATACTTTGGAATAGACAGCAAAGCAAGGGCAAAACTTGTTCTCCAAATACTGTAAAAAATCATAGAAAAAAACTAAAGAAGACCCAAATAAATGGAAGGACAGTCCTAGATCAGAGGGCTTAATATTGATAAACAGCCATATTGATCCTCAAATTGATCTACAGAGTCAATAAAATCTCTATCAAAATCACAGCAGACTTTTTGCGGAAATTCATAAGCTAATCCTAAAATGCATGCAAAAATGCAAGGGACCCAGAATAGCCAAAACAATCTTGGGAAAGAACAGAGTTGGTGTCTCACACTACCAAATTTCCAACTTACTACAAAGCTACAGTAATCAAGACAGTGTGGCACAGGCAAAAGGATAGACATAAAGATTACTGGAATAGAGCTGAAAGTCCATAAATCGACACTTGTACTTAGAGTCAGCTGATTTTCAACAGAAGGGAAGAGAAAACTCGATGGAGGAAAGAACAGATTTTTCAACAAATGACGCTGGGACACTTGGCTATCCATAGATACTGTATTTAAAAACTAACTCACAACTGATGACAGACTTAAATGCAAGAGCTGAAACTATAAAACTTTTAAAAGAAAATGTGGAAGGAAATCTTTGTGAACCTGGGTTATGTCAAATCTTTTTGGATATAGCATAAAAAATACAGGTGCCCCCCCAAAAAAAAATTAGACTTTATCAAAATATAAAACTTTTATGCTCTAAATGACATAATCAAGAATTAAAAAGATAACTCATAAAACAGGAGAAAATGTCTACAAATCATATATCTGATAAGGGACCAATATCCATAACATATAAAGAACTCTTACAACTCAATAATAAAAAGACAAAAATATTAAAAATGAGTAAAGGATATTAATAGACATTTTGACAAAGAAGATAGACAAATGGTAATAAGTACATGAAAACATGGTCACATCACCAATCAATACATAATTCAAAATCAAAACCAAAATGAGATACCACCTCATACCTATTAGGATTGTTAGAATCAAAATGATATGTAATAGCAAGTGTTGGTGAGACTGTAGAAAAATTAAAATGTCCATATATTGCTAGAAGGAATGTAAAATGGTGCAAATGCTACAGGAAAAAGTTTGACAGTGCCTCAAAGAGTTAAACATAGGGTTAGCATATGACCCAAAAATTTCACTCCTAGGTGTATACCCAAGAGAATTGGAAGTACATGTCCACACAAAAACTTGCACAAAAATATTCATAGTAGCATTATTCATAATATCAAAAAGTGGAAACAATCCAAATGTCTAGCAAATGATGAATGGATAAACTAAATGTGGTATATTCATAGGATGAAATATTATTCAGCAAAATAATGAAGAAATAATGCATGGTATAACATGAATGAACCTTGGAAATATTAGGCTAAGTGAAAAAAAAACAGTCACAAAGGCTGCATATTACATAATTCCACTTACAGGAAGTTTCTAGGATAGGTAAATCCATAGAAACAGAAAATAGATTAGTGGTTTATAAGAGCTTGGAAGAGAATGCCAAATGACTGCTAATGGGTGTGGGGTTTCTTTTAGGGTTATGAAAATGTCCCAAAATTGATTGGAGTGACAGTTGTACAACTCTGTGAAAGAACAATTACTGAATTGTATACTCTAAATGAGTGAATTGTACAGTATGTGAATTATATTCCAGAGAACCTGTTACAACATTTAAAAAAAAAAAACTGATGGAAAACAACAATAAGAGATACACAGACAAAAAATCCCAAATACTCATAGGAAGAATGTCATAAAGTTTTATATTCATTCTGTGTTCTATCAGATCTTTGGCTGAATGGCAAAAAAAAAAAGGAGAGAAAGTAGAAAGAGGTGGGTGAATATCGATGTCCTCAAATCAGTCAAAGTGAATAAAGAGGAAATTCTAGGGAAAATATTAAAAATTACAGAAAGAGGAAGTTAGGGATACTGAGCATAAACGTTGGTGACCTCAGTTTCACTGTGGGCCTATCCACTATTCCTCCATTTAGTTTCTAAGATCTTGACAGCAACCTTATGGCTTGCATCCTCCATTTCTTTGCCCAGGGCATGCTGAATACATGTCTATGTGTCTTCTGTTTTATTTCCTGTGTAGGTTTTATGTGTGCGCACTGGGAGTACCCTTTCATCTCTCCCATGAACACTGTGGGTTCCCTTTCTGGGCATATTTCAAAGATCAGTGTAACAAAATTATTTTATATGAGTATTGTTCCCAGCAGAGTCTTTAAAACTAGAGAGGAAACCGTTCTAAGTCTAAAATACTATAAGGGCCATAGGATAGGGAAAACAGCAACATACCCATTCTATCAATCTCATCTTCTTTATACTTTCATTGATTAAGAGTCCCTGACTACAGCAAAAATGAAATCAGAGGCACTCTACAGAACATTTTTTAAAGTACATTATGCCCTTTCTGAGATAATTCCTCCTCTGGATTCTTAGATTCCAACTTTATGGCTACCACCTATATGGCCAAATGTACTCTAATCCCACTGCCCACCAATTTAAGGTCCTGTATGCTGCAATTTTCTACAATTTTCCTAAAACTATGATTATCTGATACTGTCCTGGCTTCAATTTATAAGGGGACTGCTGATAGCATGAAAACCTTGCCCTAAAAAATAAAAATTATATGTAGTCTTTGGAAAGACAACTCTTCAAAGCCATTCTGGGTCTAATTTTCCAGCAATAGAATGTGTCCATAGGGTGCTGCCTTCATAGGAGCTCTGGAAACACCCAGAGAGTAGACACAACACTATTTAATAACTGGGTTAGATGGTTCGGAGTGCCATGGCCTGGGTATTTATGTAGGCTATATACCAAATTAGGTCACACAATGCATTCTGGGAAAAGAAGGGTTAGGGAGAAGCTATAAAATAAAAAGAAAGAAAAAGGAAAAAACTTTTAGGACTATTGCAGAATAGCTTATGCATGTTGTATTAACTGGTTTCAATTAAACTGAATGATCCTGACTGTGGGTAATATGAGGCAGTCTGGGAGAGCATGCTGAAACAATTAACACTTTAAAAGAACATCTCCTCTGGTTTCTATGAGAAGCATCTGTTTTTATATTGATTCCCCATAAAAGAGAGAAATTACTTTCATAATCTAGAGACACATAGTAGGAAAATGTTAAAATGCTTTTAACTCAAAAGGAATACCTGGCCCCACTCCTTAAAAATGGCTGCATACAAACAGAAATAAAAATGGCTGAGAATACAAATAGCTCTCATTAATATGACACTCCTATATCATCGGTTCCTGCCTGTCAGAGAATAAAAAGTTTCTTTTCAAGAACGGCAAGATTCTGCTTTCAAAGCCTTAAGGAGTTGTACCTTTTCCCAGAAAGGGCTCTGCTAAATAAATCTAAATAAGTACCCCTAAGTTACTATTGGGTTATTGTCTGTTTTTTATGCTCTTTCTCACCAATTCATCCTGCCCCATGCACTCCCTTCAGGAGTGACCTATCCTTTTCTTTCTTTTTTTCTAGCACTTATCAAGTACTTACTTTGTGCCAGGTGCTATGTTAATGCTATGCATTCTTCCATGTAAATCTCAAAATATCCTGTTGTGTGCATAAACTCAGATTAAATAAATTGCCCAAGGTAATACAGCTTACTAGTAGAGGAGTAATACTTTACTAGTAGAAGAGTTAATAGCAGAGACAGGGTTTCACCATGTTAACCAGGATGGTCTCGATCACTTGACCTCATGATCCGCTCGCCTCACCTCCCAAAGTGCTGGGATTATAGGCATGAGCCACCGCGCCCGGCCCAGTGGAAGAGTTAATACTTTAACACAAATCTCATTCAGTTCCAAAGGGTGTACCTTTAACTATGACCAAATATTGCATCTTTTGTCTTCCAAAAATCCATCTTAAGGCAACTTCTCATTTGGAAAATTTGTAGTGCTTTTTATAGACCAATATAAAATAATGTGTTGCCAAGTATAATTATGATTTATTTGTACATATTGTTTCCTGCTATATGGAGAAATCCAAGGGTCAGTCATAATATGTGTTCACTAACTACTTCTTGAGTAAGTAAATGAGAGTTGACATATTCAGAATTCAGTGTTCTAATTTATAAATGTTTGATATTTGAAAATATTTCACATATCTGCTTATAGTGAATATTATATAGTGATAGAAACATATGGATATAGCAATATCTATGATAAACATATAGACATAGCAATACCTATAAGTTCAAAAATAGCAGTCAACTTAGCTGTTAGAAACTCCTTTCCTAGCCTTATTCTTTAATTTCCAATAACTAAGGGCTGTGAAAATGTGCAAAGAAACAAAAAAATTTTTTAGCTAAATCATGTGTATTTATATTTTTTACATCTAATTGATATAATCACACCTTCTGAGTATATCCAATAACTAAGAATTGAGTACATTCAGAATTGGGTTTGGGGATATTCCCCAAAATAATTAAACCACGGGCCAAAGCCATACTGAATGGTTCAGAAACCATGCTCTAAAATGAAGCAGCCACTCAAGCTTCTTATAGCTGGTCAAATTTAAAGTTCTTTAATTCCAAGCACCAAATGCTAATTTTTATCCTAGTCTACCCAGATTGAGAAAGTTCCCTTTCTCCATCTGAGTCCCAGGATCTGTGGGCATCTTCTCAATTGCTTATAGACGGCAGAAGCTCAGGTCGCTACTGTGTTTATATACATGGCCATACAAACCAATGAGGCACACAACCAATTTAAATGTAAAATGTAAGGGTAAAGAAGGCTATCATTCTAGTGATTAATATAGCTGCACAATGAGAGAGAAACAATTAAACTGCCACACTTTTCACTAAGAAAGATACTGCATATATTCAGTAAGTTTAATTATATCCATTTTTCTAAACTGGGGCACAAAATTTCTTTTCTGCTTGAACCCCAATCTGTACATTATAGTTATTAATAAAAGGACAACTCTTAGAAAAAAAAAAAAATGCCTCTCAGCCCCATTACTACATAGGTGCCAAGTGCCGGGGGGAAAAAAAAAAATCCAGGAAGAGAGAGAACAAATAGTTAATAGAAGCCATTTTCAAGGCAATATGTAACTGGTGACAGACATTTGCAAAGCAGTCTAGAGAAGCTAGAAATCCAATGATAAAAGCTCTGCACTTAAAATGAACTTGGGGCAAATGCAGACATGAAAATCTAAGACTTTTTTGCAAAACATAATAAGGCCTAATTACAAGGATACAATCATTCCAAGTAGAACAACAAAGAGCAAGAATAGGACAGTGGAGACAGAACTATAGGAGATAACAAACTTAATTTCAAAAATGCACAAGGATAATAGAAACTATCAATTTATTATGCATGTAAGAATGTATTAATTTATTTATAACTTGCTTTAGTCCTTGGAGAATTTAAGACAGGCAAGACATTCTCTGGAGCACAAGGCTAAGATTTTCACTATTTCCTGAGAGATGAGAAAATGAATAATACCAGAATTTCATATATATCATACATAGTTTTTGGTTATATAAATATACATGTTAAATGTAAAGTCAGCACCCCACATTTTTTATTCTATAAGGTGAATTAAGTTATCAAATTATTTCATCATTTTAAAATATACCTGTGTTGTCGACAGTCAGAGATTTGAAATAAATAGACATAAATTTTCAAAATCCCAGTGTTAATGCTTTTTTTCTGTCTGAGACTAGACTAGCTCGAGGGTAGACTCAATAAACATTGCTGACTAGCAGCATTAAACTATTTTCTTTTTGGTTGCAAGCAAATCAAAGAACAAACCCTATCAAAAATAAATAAAACAAAATCTAAATAATTGAGAAAGCAGTAACATTGATTGTTGACAAGTTACTGAGGCCATTTCACAGAATCCAAGAGTTTTGAGTACATAATAACTAAGAAGGGCAGATACACAGTAACTTTAGAGGTCTAAGCAACTGATGCTCACATAACTTTTCCAAACTATTCTCATTCATATGATTCAATATTGATGACTACCAGTTTGGTATATCTCTAGTACAAATTTCAAATTCCCAGGAAAGAAAATTCAACTAGTCCTACTACAATCAAATGCCTACTTCCTGGATCAGTCAGTCATGGCCAGGGGCAGGCTCACAAAGTCTAAACGTGACCACCAAAGCCCACCTCTGTGGATTGGGGCTTCTCTGCACAGAAAGCAGATCAGCATGCGCTGCACAATTCCTTCAGAAAATATGTGTTTCACTGGGAGGTATTAGTACTTTTAAGTAAATAGCAAAGGAAATTTATGAAACCAGGAGCCCACAATCCTGTGGCAGAAATGAAAAGAAACATCTACCTTCTGATTCTCTCACCTGACCACAACACTGAGAGTAAAACTTCAATGCTGGCACTTCTGACTTGTGATCTTCAGGAAGAGTCTTAAATGCAATTTTTTATTTGTTCCTAAGGTTCGAAAATTGAACCTAATCTGGGATTCCCAGATCCCACGGGGTTCAACTCCAAGGGAGTAATGAAGGGTCAATGATTTATAATAACTCAAAAGACAAAATTCTGACTATACATTTCCTCGCAGTAAGACTGCACAAAGTAACGAAATATGAAAGCTCTTATATTAATATTTTTGGCTGAAATTACCAGTGTATTAGAGGATCAGAAATTCTTATTAGTGTTATACATCAGTGTGTTTGATTTACATAGGATTACTGCCTTATTCATGTTTCTATCTCCAGCAATTGGCACAGTACCAGACAGAACTGAATGGAATTACTAAATATTGTAGCTTGAAAATAAAATTCCTGAAAATACGTATTCTATGGTACTCTCTTAGAAGGAAAGTGTTAAAGTACGATGAACAGGAGAAATAAAAACTATCAACCTAAGAGGGTAAAATATGATTATTAATCCTCTTTACCAAGAAATCTGAGAGTTGTGAAATAATTTATTAAAACTTACAAAGAGAAAAATCAACATACAGGAGATTCATTCATTAAAACTTAACTCCCAGAATTTCTGCCATGTACCAGAAATTTTACTAGCTGTGGATATACAAGGACCCCAATGAGCATATGGTCTCATGGAGAAACAGATGTAGGAATAAGTAATTATTAAATTATATTATCAGGGATACAATAAAAGCAATGACTGATGAACAAACAATTATTAAAACACATTTCTCAGTTCAAGATCCACCTGATCAACCTGGCAAAACCTCATTCTACTAAAAATACAAAAAATTATCTGGGATTGGTGGCATGCACCTGTAATCCCGGCTATTAGGGGAGGCCAAGGCAAAAGCAGCACTTGAACCTGGGAGGTAGAGTGTGCAGCGAGCCAAGATAATGCCACTACACTCCAACCTGGGCAACAGAGCAAAACTGTATCTCAGAGATAAAATAAAATAAACAAAAACAAAAGACCACATTATTTCCCTATCACAAGCAGTCCCTAAGCATGCACTCTCCACTGACCATCTGCTCAGAAAGTATAACAGTTTCATATTGTCTAAGTCTATCTAAGTCTCCAGCGAGTCTGGGTTCCCTCTGCACTGCGGAAATACCTCCAAAATTTAGCAGCAGCATCTCTCCTTCACTAAAGGTGATCCCACTTTCTCCTCCGGCTACAGATAAAAACTGAGGAAAGAAGCTTCATCTCTTACACAATCTGAGTGAAAATCAGGCTCCTCCATGCTTACTGCTAACATAGTTTTAAGACATGCTGTCAGTCCAGTTTTATCTTTCAGCACCTGGTACCTCAACAATAGATAAGGATATTTAAGAAGCTCCACATATTACTTTCACTTTGCCTACAAGGGGAGTCAAATGAAGAGAATGTCCAAAAGGTAACTTTCTAATTTCTCAGCTCCATCACATGCAAATTATTTCATGACAAACTGTCATTTAAGGTATATATAAGTCCAAGAGATACCACTGCCATTTCTGTCAGGCAATCCATGTATTCCAGAGTATCATACTTTCAGCCACTTTCTTCACACACTTCAGCGCCCAGAGTAGTAGCATGAGTATATGAAATGAAAGGTAGGAAGTCTGGGATCTGTTCCCAGCACTACAATCGACGCACTATTCTTATTCCTTTTGCATTTAAATCTCCCATTTGTAGCACAAGGTTAATGACATAGTACCTGTTTGTTTTTAAGGCACTGGAAAACTCTCTGGTAGAAGATACTATGCAAATACAGAGACTATTATTAAAACAGGAAGACCTGAAAATTGCAAGTTGGTGTGCTCATCACTATTAAGCAGTTGACACAGTAATAAAAGAGAAAGCATCTTTCTTCAAGGCATCTAAAATCAAATACTGCTGAACATGGAGCTATAGAAAAATATATGTGCAAATATATTCATTTTAATGACCTTCCAAATCTAACTAATCAATAACCCATTTAAAGTAATCCTTTCCAAGTTATCCTGACTCTGACAAAATGCATGGAACCCCTAATCACAGGCATTTTCCATAATGCAAAGCTTTCTGAAAAGTTATTCTTTCTCCTTGCAAAATGTTTGCTCTACTCCAGAATTTCAGAGCACATATGGGCTTATTTCACTAAGATTGTTCCAAAATACAGAAACATTTCTCCTTCAATCTGGCCAATTTTGGAATAATCAAACTTACAGTACAATGTTGGACAGGCATCCAAGCAGGGGCTTCCACTGAACAATTCTGGGCTGGGCATCTGCCTTGGTTTTGCTGCAAATAAATAAAAATGATATTATATTCTATTTATTATGTCCAGTAGATATATACTAGCTGACATGTTTATTATCAATATGTTTATTACCTTATTTACAAGGATGGCAGAGAGAAAATGTCTTTTTGGTGCAATGCTGCAGAAAACTAGGTATATTTCTACTCTTACCAAAGCATAAGGTATTCTCCTTTTCCTTTTTTATTACTCTAATGACTGTTTTTGGCACCACGCTTTCTCAGAATCTAACTTTCAGGCCTCAATACCAACCAACTGAGAACTCTCATAACCCATAGGCTGACTGTTCCCTTCCAGGCTCATAGTCAGCACTGATATATACTGTACTCCTGTGAGATCACACGAGTCAAGGTACAGAAGACTGTTTATTTGTCTCTGTTTCCAGATCATAAACTAGTGATAGTGTTTCTCTCTAGAGTGTTTTAGAGAACTCCAGAATGTTGAGTTGAAAGGGATAGATCTTAGAGGACTCTTTATCACATCAAAAACTTAAGTGAAGAGAAATGACACAACTTTCTCAAGAAGTCAGAGGTTTGACATTCTAAGCCATTTTCCAGGTACTTCTTTCTACAAAAGAAATTTCTCTCTAGTTAACCTATATTTTTGTTGTCATTCCTGTGAATTTACTTCTAATTGGCTTTTTAAAACAATACAGTGCTTTCCTTTCACCAGCAATGCTGCTCCACCCCTTTGATAACGAAAACTGGTTAGTCTAAAAGGGGTGATTTTAATAAACTATGTTTAATCTTTTATTTCTTTCACTGTCTTCTCTGTGATAATATAGGCATACTTATAATGTTAATAATCACCATAAAAATCACAGCTGTGATTTATTGAGCAACTGAACATGCAAGGCATTATTCTGGACACAATATATATTACTACTAGTCCCCAGAACAAACATGAACAGGAGTATTATGCTCATTTTGTGGTGGAGAAAACAGACTCAGAGAGGTTAAACAACTTGCCAAAAATTCACCCTACTAGACAACAGCATCTCTGAGACTGCAGCAAGACTTTAGCTGACTCTGGTACCCATGTATGCTCTTTCTTTCATAAGAAGTTGCCTCTGTTATTTTAGATTTTCTCTTAAATGGGAGTTAAGGTATGTCATCAACCAATCTGATTTCATTTAATGAATGATCTTAACATTTTTGATTTCACTGAATAAAATACTGAATGCAGTACTCCTATCACACGAAAAATTTTTGTCTGTGATTTGTAAGCTTTTCAGAGTAACTTTATTTGGGCGATTTATTTTTAAGGCATCACTAAGCCCTAAAATGCTATATGAGTGATTCTGGATAAAGTCACCATAAAAATAAACTTATATCATCAATCTCTGTGATCAGTTTTCTTGTTTGAAACAAAGTCTGATATACGGCAGCAGCAGAGTATATAATGTACACTGGACTTGGGTCAGATAACCACAATTATAAGCTAAATTTTGGCCATGTGATTGCTGCCATGAAATGCTCTTGGTAGTTATATCTGTGAAATAGTGTTAGTATCTTGCCTAATTCATGGATAATATAGATATAGATTCTCCTCAGATCATTATCACAATTTGCAAGGAAGCTACTAATGAGAACACACAATGTATTCACAAAATATGACAGGTGCATAAATAAGGTCTGTTTCAACTTCTACAGTGCACATCATGGGATAAAGAAAGGTGGAAATCTGTGTTTCTGTTTTGCCTTCCATTATTACCTGATTTCTGTCACTAAATTCTTCTCCTAAGTGTTTTAACTAAGAAAAATAACAATGATTTTCCAAGGCCAGACAAATAAAAAAGACTACTGAAGACAGATGCCATGTGAACATAAATCATTCTATAATCCTAGTGTATGACAAGAAAAAAAACATTGAAATTGAAGTTAGAATGAGAACACATGGACACAGGGAGGGGAGCACTACACACTGGGGTCCGTTGGGGGGAAATGGGGGAGGGGCGGGGGGGGGAGGTGGAAAGAGATAGCATGGGGAGAAATGACAGATACAGGTGAGGGGACGGAAGGCAGCAAACCACACTGCCAAGTGTGTACCTATGCAACAATCTTGCATGTTCATCACATGTACCCCAAAACCTAAAATGCAATAACAAAAAAATAAAAAAAAAATAAAGAAATTGAAGTTAGAACCTTGGATTTTAGTTTAGTATTCCCATTAATCTATGTGTGGAACTTTGGGAAACTCTCTGTAACACGTTAGACCTCACTTCTCACTTTTCTCATCTGTAAAATGAGCAAGTTGTCTAAGATCCATGATTCGATGTGGAAAGAGAAAGTGCCAAATTTATGCAAAGATCTTTTCCAAACTTTATACTTCTACCAATAATTTAATATCTTGTTTTCTCTACCAAAGGGGTATACCCTGCAGTTGAGAACATTTACCATTCTAATATACTGATGAGGCATCTTTTAGGGTCTTGGGAATATGAACAGGAAACAATTACTTCCCTGTGAGTTTCAGGGCCAGCAAAAATTGATATCCACTACACTAGATGGTCTCAAAAGAGCCTTCTATTTAAGTGTTATTACTGAAAATCCTAAACTCATGTTTTGTCTACCACTTCGCTCTTCTTCTAAAGAAGACAGGATCTAACATGGGTCAAGGAACCCACCACAGTAGGTGGAGAAGGAAAGGGATTTAAAGTTCTTTTTTCCTAGAAGTCTTCATTCTCCTTATTCAGTATCTTTTTCTTAACATTTAATGTGTACGCATAACAGAGTTTGGGCCTACCTCCTACTCAAAATAGTAGGACACTCTCAAAAGCACATTCTCATGTCTAACTTTTAGTTAATTCTTAAGCGAAAAATCAAGGTAGAACATTAGAATTCCCTCAAGAGACAACCCACCTCTCCAAGCAAAGATTTAAAATAGAAATTGGTGACAAATGCCCCCAAAGATAAAGCTTTCCCTCCTTCCTTCTCTCCCCATCCATCTATACAGCATGTTTATACCTGTAGATTAGTGATATGTGACTACACCAGGATTCGGGGATTTGCAATGCTGACCATCAAAAACATATCTCTTAAGAGACAAAACTACCAATGGGTCTTGGTCTTTCAGAAACAGCTTGATGTCTCCAAATCTCTCCTCTTTCTTGGTTGTCTGTTATTCACTTTAAAATCTCGACATATTTCATTCCATAATATTCTGAGAACATTAGCTAAATATTCTGACCAATTACACCTAAGATTGATTGTATAAATACGTAACTACAAAGAATTTTAACAGTGACTAAGAGAATTCTAAAGATTTTCTTCTCAAACCCCCAATAACATGGGAATATTTTTTGTATATCAGGGGCTTATACACTATTACAGTGCTTTGGCGTTTACCAAGTGCTTATATAGACATTTAGTCATTTCATCCTCAGAAAAAGTTGTATGTGGCAGAGTGACAGATGATTCATACAAATAAAATTTTGACCTAAATGTTTCATTTAAAATAGCATGTTCTTTTGAAAGCAGAGTAAGAGCTGAAAGTTTCTGTTGTTGTACTGTTCACAGTAAAATGTAATCAAAGGAGTTTCTTTTTATGGGAGAGAGGGGGCAGTATTGTGAAGTGTTGCATGATAAGACTGTACACATATCTGCTCATTTATTTACCCATTCCTCACGTGCCAAAATATACTTCATGAATGGTACCATGTTAGGTACATAGAGATATTTAAAATTTAGAGTTATAAAACTTTAAATAATCCTTATTCTCCAAAAGCTCACAACATTTTAGGAGATACAATACAATGTGCTGAGTTTAAAACAGAGTTAAATAACAGGGCCATTAATCCATTCATGTAGTTGATCAACAAACATTTACTGAGCAATTACTATGTGCAAGCTACTGCATTAGTAATAAAGATATATCAAGACTCAGTGCCTGCCTAAAAAAGTACTTATTCTAAGGAAAAAGATAAACCAATAAAGATACAGTTATAAATTAATATTACTGATATGGGATAAATAAACTGTTCCATGGCAGATCAAAAATATTCATTGTATTTACTCTTGGGGCAGGAGTAAGAAATGAACTAGGGTAAGGGAAAATTACAGAGAGGATTTGAGGCAAAAGGTGGAGTATTTACCTCTGGCTGGGTAACTCAGGAAAGACTTTGTTGAAGAGACACTTCAGGTATCCAACACAATTTTAAGCAGGTGAAAGTATAAGAAGAGGGCTTTATGGGATAAAGGTAGTCAATGCACCAGCTGATAGTACAAAGTAAAAAAACTGTTGGCCTTGTCCAGAAACTCCTCAATTCTGGACCTCAGTATCCCAGGACTGAAGAGAAAGAATGATTTTATACTACACAGAAAGTTTACTTCAGCCTTTCTTTTTATTTATCTCTACTTCACAAGACTAAATGGACAGCAGGGTGTGGGATAAATGAGTTCAACCAGGAAGTAGACATGGGGGGATACAGATCTGATCATATAAAACACATAAGAGGCCCTCCTGAGTTTAATCTTTGAACAAGCATTTCAGCTGTCTTCTCATCCCTGAGACTCTTAGGTATTTGACAGATGAAAAAAAAGAGGTCAAAACATGATGCCCAAGGAGAAGAACTAAGTGGCTTTTTGCATGTAGAACTAAAATGACATGCAAAAATGTGTGTGCAAATGGACTGTGAGTTGTAAAGTACTTAAGAAATGAGCTAATTCTTGTTAAAATTACTTGAACACATTTTCTGACTTCTAGTCCAATATATTCTCTAACATACCAAGAGTTAAAAAATTTTCAAAAAATTTGAAGACTATAACTACTCCCAAAGTGCCTCCAAATCATCAATTTTATACATTTATATAGATATATATGTGTCTATATTTGTATGTATCTGTAGACACATATGTTCATTATTCATCCTCCACATAATGTGTCTATAGATACATATATACACACAAAGATGTTTTATGTATATGTATACATATGTGCACAAATAATTTATTTTGGCAAAATAAAGGTTTTCATTGATAGTTTTCTAATTTCCCATAAAGACATGTCATTTTAGAATGAGATGTTAGAAAAAGAGAAAATCAAATTTTGCCATGTGCTAATGTAAAATACATTATAGGTATAAATATGTGCAAAAAAATGCTATATCAGAAGTCCTAAGACACCAAGATACAAAAATGAGATTCCAAAGGAGGCAGACCGCAGGTGCAATATTCAAAAGAAATTACCAAGAACCAACTTTGGGATCTTGAATCCTATTTATAATATAATATAATGCTGGTATACAAAATTTGGGTGACTGAAGATTTAGAAAAGGGAGAGAATTTCTTTGAAGAAGGTTGAGAAATCTCACCATGCACCTAAAATTAGTGAAATAAACTTCAGTTGGACTGGACCTAAAGCTTAACAAAACTTCCTTTGGTTTAGAAGGCCAATATACTGGAATTTAAGTCTCACCTAAGAAGCTTAACCAGTGAGATAACATGGCAAACTGGTTAAGTCAGAAGTGGCTTCATCAGGGTTAGCCCGCACTCTCAGAGTTTGTCAAGGCAAAAGATTCGTTCTGGAGCCATGTTAACACTTATCAAGACAACCTTCCATTTAGGGTGGACTACTGTAAAATTTGGCCTAAAGAAATGCATCATAGGACACTTAGAGAGGCCTAGAGGGGAGGCTTCCAAAGACCCACGAAAGTGTCCATGAGGGAAAAACTCAGCCAGACTTTTTCTGGCTGCATTAAAATCCCCGATCTGCTGTTTGCTAGCTATGTAACCCTAGGCAAGTTACTTTACTTCTCTTTGCCATAGTTATGAAGATTTTAAAAATTATAAGTAAAACACTTAGAACTATTTCGATATATAATCAGCACTATTTAAGTGTCAGTAGTTTTCTTCCTTTTTGGTTATTTTTATCATTGTTAATGTATGTCAGGCTGAGAGGGCAAAAAGCACAGCAATCCCAGCGGAATAGGACCTTTCCTTGTCTCCTTTTCTAAGTTCCTTCTTATGTTCCAAACTTGGAAGGATTAATAACCAACTAGTAAATGGGAAAAGATAAGAAAAGTCTATGGCATCCCCTTCCCCCAAAGCAGATGTCCTATAGGAAGATCCCACAGTAGGAAAAAGAGAATCTTTCATCTGGAATATGTTTCAAATTTTGACTAGTATTTGGGACTGAACAATTTTAATTAATATATTGGGACTGCATTCGTGATTTTCAGTGACTGTAGGACTTTTTATTCCCTATAAATGGAAAGTTATGAGAATACCCATTTTCATTTGGAGGGCAGGGTGAGGACCACTGACATTAAGCCATTTTAAACAAACAGCGGGGACCCCAAAATAAAATGACTTCTATTATTGCGTCACATGAGTATTCCTTGTTAAATTTGTCAATTACAGATGCAGAACATACTAATGGTGAGTGTTAACTTTTCTTATTCAACTTTGGGAATATTCCTCAACATATGACTTCATCCCTTCCTGGACTTATCTTTTCATTTGCTTCTTTTTATTTTCTCAGGCTTCAAAAGATGTTTAAAATAAGTTGGCCTAATTTGTTTCTGAGGAAATCCTTACTAAAACTGAAGCCATGCTGGGGAGTCATGAATTTGCCTCTTTTGTAAATGAAGAAAATGCTCCTGACCTATTCTCCAAAGGATGCTGAGAACAAGGGATTTTCAGTGGGCAGTGATGATGGTGCTGAGTCATTCTCAACACTGTTCAAAGTCCTCTGTGACTTCAGGCAGACATTTGCCCAGGTTAACAGAGGTGCAGTCTGTGACTAACTAGTGCATGAGAGGATTAAAACACTCTGCATTAAAATATTCTAAGCACCTAGCTACCCAGATTAACTATGATGAGTGGAATAGACTCTGAGTTTTTAGGCTGGCCACATTTAAAGATTATAAATGGAAACCATTGTTGTGACTTGAAATTTCAGGATACCAATGGGGAGAGGACAGCGGGCTTGGACTCAGGAGACATTTCCTAGATAAATAATGAAATAATATTCATTGAGCACCATTAGACCCCAGGCACTTGACATGCACTGTTAACTCATTTTATCATCACATCAACCCTAAAAGGTAGTAGAGGAGAGAGTTTAATACCATGAGGAATCCAATGGACCCAGGTTACAATGACAGAGTTTTCACTTTTTATATCTGTGGCTTTGGACAAATTTCTTAATTTCTGTGAGTTTTGGTTTTCTCATCCATAAAATGGGAAAAACAAAACCTAGCTTAAGGAATTATTTTAAGTCTTATAAAACTTCATATACATATATATATGTCCAAAACCCTGATATATTAATATATAATATTAATATCTATCTTATTAATTGGGGATCTTTCTGTTTCACTTAGCTCCTCTGAGTCTATATTCTTGTATCTGAGTATAAAATAATAATATTTATCTCACAAGGTAAATATGAAAATTAAACAAGAAAAAGTACATGAAAGTGCTTAGCAAATGTCAAGAACTTTAAATCTAAGTTTTGTTTGTAACTTTTTTGTCAGTATATAAAAGATTAAAAGAATGTCTGAAATACTGCAGCAATTTAAGATAACTAAATTTGGGAGCCAAAACTGATTCTGCAGTCTGAGATCACTTAACTTGAAATCGCTGGTAGTAAATATTTCTAAGAAATATAATACTGTATTTTAGCATTTTGTGGAGTCATGTCCCAGTATTCTCTGAAGCTCCACCAATTTCAAAAGTTAGTTATTACTTTGCATAGTTAAATGCAATAGAGTAATTTAAGCTTCTAAATACAAGATTTAAAAGCAGAGTTTTGTAAAATACTTTAAATGTAATTGATCTGCATTCTGTCATTGTATCCTAGTAATCAGATGAGAAAAAAGGAATGGGCTGCAATTGTACTTTCCTCTTTGCAAAAAGGAAAATTCGGATATTGTTGCTACTACAGAAAATAAGTATTTTTTCATTGGCAGATCTTATCTATTATATCATAAACTACATAAGAGAAACATGAGAGACTGTGATTTCTAAAACAAGCTACTTTTTCCTTCAAAACATATTTAGAAATTCATTTGTAAATATTCTTGGATTAATAAATTAACAGCTAGTAAAAAATATCTGAAATTTCAGGACTCCAAAATTCTTTGAGGAAAGAAATGCCATTCAGAAACAAGATGAAAGTAATTCACTTCTAGTCTCTCTGCTACCATAGAGACAAAGAGAAAAAAAGTGAAGAGATTTAGCACACTTAATTCTTCCCAAAATTTATAATTAACTACATAGGAAAGGGAACAATTACCATATTTCCAAAGAATAAAGAATTTTAAAAGTTGAGCTTTTGATAAGACGTAATTACAACCTATTAAATATGCAATTCATACCAATTTGCTCTTATGATCTTGAATTTCAAAAAGTGCATATACATTGGTTAGTGTTTTCTGAAAAGTACACATGGAATACCACCATGTTAAATTTACAGAGCTTTTTCTTATCAGGGGATTTTCTCAGTTACTTAAAATTCTGGCCAAACATAACACAAAATGTTCAATGGCTATTACTTGCATATATGCCCTGTCTTCCTGACATCTATGAATATGTATTTGGGGACAAATGTTAATAAATGAAAAAATGTGCAGGCTTTTGTAGATCAAGTGCCATGCCCAACATCAAGCAATAGCCAGGAAGGACTAGCAATTAGATATGTTCTCAATTTAAACAGAACTTTAGATTGCTGAATAAATTACGGGTGTATTAATTCAGGACAGTTTTATCCTAAGAGACTTACAAGAAAACAGCATATCTAGAAATCCTAGGAGATTCAAAACAAAGAAAGGGAGGAAGAATTTATTTTGCTAAAAATGTACACTTTTATTTATGGTTTCTTTAGCAAATAATTTTTTTTAAATTTTTATCATTAAGAATATCAAGAAATTATCCTTATAATGTTCTATTTAGAACTCTATTTGAAAACAAATTATTTTATTTTAGGATATCTATAAATATAGCATGAAAGATTCTATTTCTCATTGTAAAAACATGAGGTAGCAGAGGAGTAAGCTAAAATCTTAATACTGTGTTTTCATACAACAATCAAAATTCTTGCTGGTATAGATAATAAATGGTATAATTTATGTCTTGAAATTTTATTTTTGGATATTATTTTTTGAAACATAATTAAATGGTCTTCGAGGAGACTATTGCTAACTACACTGCTGCCTGGCAAAGAGATAAAATAGATTATTCTAAGTAATTTCTATTTAGGAGTTTCAGAACAATTTTAAGGGAACAGTTGAAAGTCTCTAAAGCTTTTAACTCAGAGCTTAACCACAGAATAACATAACATCCATTCCAGTCCTGTATGCATAATGCTGCTGTCATCTGTGGCTAGTTGGACAAATTTCAAGTAATAATCACTATTATAGCTTTTTAAGTTTCCTTTGTAGGTTACTTGGAATAAAGCCATTCAATGGTACTGATAAACCTTGTTCTCTGAAATGTGAAGCAATATAAAAAAGTAGTAGAACTGCTGTGAACCTCCAGCTAGACAAGTTTGTGTCCTGAAAGTTGAGTGAAACATAATGTATTCTGCTTTAAACAAAATTATATTATTTCTCCAATTATTTTATAACCTGATAATTTAGGAGAATAAAGTCATTTTTGAATTTTCCATTGCATAGCTTTCTAACTCATGTTAATATTTTAATAGTAAAATATACATTAATATTGCTCTTCTTTTATAGTATACTTATGATAAATATATTATTTATATATATATATATATATATCATAAAGCCAAATAATTTTCCCCCCAAAGTATCTTTCTATATTAAATCACTGAAAAATTAAATGGACATGAGTTGATATTCTTTTATCAAACTGAAAACCTAATTTGACTGCTTTAGTTTTTGTTTAATAGAAATGTGCAATTGTCTTCTAAGTATCTTTATACTTTAATTTTAGAAATTTAAATGATGATCATGATAATTTGGTTTATCATAGATGTGATTCAGTTGCCACTTTCCATGTGTATATAAGGACTTTTATCTCTATTAGTCCATTTCTTTTATGTAAAAATGACACTTCCAAGTACCATTTTAGGCCCATTAACTGTTCACAGATAAGTTTACCAATTGCCTGTCTCTTAACTGAATAGTTTATCCATAAGACTACAAAGATTTATTTTACAACTATTTATTGTGAAGTGCACATTACATATACACATGTACATATGTGTATACATGTATGTATATAGGCAAAAACATTTGTGTATATATGTACATGAGTCTATATACATACACAGAGAAGTAAGTGTATATCTACATAAGTGTGTTGTGTGTATGTGTGGCGTGTATGCATGTGTGTGTGTGTAACTTGGAAGAAGTAAGAATTTCATCCACTCAATCATTTACTTACTGGACAGTAAAATATCTAACAGATGTCTGTTAAATGAAAGAATCAGTCAACACTTAAGGTACATCGGCCAGTACCTTGGTAACTGATCAGCTATAAATACAACTAAGAACTTCTCCTATCCTCAAGGAATTCACATTCTAGCAAGAAATAGGCACAAGTAAAAGATAACTATACAACCAGATAAAGGCTATAACAAAGATACAGACATTGTACTAAGAACATGGAACATGACAGGCTCAGTCTAGTATGGCAATATCAAGGAAAGTACTTACAGAGAAATCTGCATTTAGCTGAATCTTCAAGGTTAAGAAATGTATTAGGGAAGTATCAAGCTAGGGAGTTGAGAGGAATTCTAGGCATAAGAATAAAAAGGTACAACAAAGAAACAGGAGGACAAAATTCAGATTATTTGGGCAAACCAAACATTATTGATTATAGTTGACTAAGGCATGAAGGGTAGTGGGATCTGAGATAGGCAGATAGGCAAGGGATACAACATCGAGGGCAAGGTGCTCCAGGTGAAACAACGCAGACTTTATCCTGAAGAGCAGTGCTTCTCAAACCTTAATGTGCAAAATCAACTAAGCATACAAATCAATTAGGGATCTTATGAAAATGCAGATTCGGATTCAGCAGTTTTGCATGGGGACGAAGATTCTACATTTCTGTTTTCTAGGGGATGCCATTGCAGTTGGTGAACAAACCAAATTTTGAGTAAGGGAGCCGTAGGGGACAGTGAATCCCTGAAGGATTATAACGAGAGTCGCAGAGTTGTGATGTACATGCAAATTATATATATATGCATATGTAAATATATACACAAATACATATATATGTGTGTGTGTATATATATATATATATATATATATATATATATATATACACACATGCATACTTATATACACACACACACACATATGTACATTTTTTTAAAGGAAGGTCCCAGTTAATGGTGCGGAAAATGCATAGGAGTGGAAAGATAGGGAAAGCAGGAAGATTAATAGGGATTTTGTTGCAGAAATCCAGGTAAGAATTAGTGAGACGCTCAAAAAGACCACTGGTAGTAGAAACTGTAAATAAAGGACAGATTATAAGAAATAAAATAAATAAGAATTGGGTATTGGGGATTTGGGAAAAATGAAAATCAAGGTCAACTCCTACTTTTCTAATCGTAACAAGTGGAATAGTGGCATACAAAGAAATTGAGCACAGAGAACAGTAGGAGAATGGTTTATGCTTGGAGAACTCCAGAGAGTAAACATTTTCCTGCAACTTTTGACTTAAGTTTACTTAATGGGTAAATGGAATTCCAAATTCTGAGAATTCATAAATTTACTCTCAACCAACTTCTCATAAAACCTGTTATCTCCAAAAGGTTAGCTCGAGAACTGTATTACTTAGATACAAAGAAATAGACATGTGTGGGTAAGCATATTAAAACAGAGATATGAGGGGCACAGGTTATATTTATAGGATTTTAAATCTGGTACTAACTTTGAATGCACAAATGGAAGAAGAAGCTGGAATATTTGATATCTTTCTCTCACCAATAAGAGCCTATAAACCTACAAAGTATTATTCATTGAAGCCAGAGGAAATCCCCATCACCATGACTACACAAACAGAAATCTGCCACTAGAGTGGTAACTAGCTAATTGAATCAGTAAAATTTATCCTTAAATGTCAGACTCCCAGAAATGAGAAAATGAGAGAGAAAAAGGAGAAGGAACAGGAACATCTGCACCTGCTATTTAATGGTTATGTGCATACATAGTGACTACACTCAACACTGTGTGTATATTGACACTAGCTGTTCCCCTTGTCTGGGATATTCTTTGCCAAGATCTTCACAAAGGTGATACTCTTCAATATTCTTTTAAGTTGTTTGCTTAAGTATTTATATGACCTGTGTCACATAAAATTACTTCTAACAGATACAGACACAGCTCTCATTTTCTCCACCATACGGTGACACTAATGGTAATAAAAATCCCAATTTGTGCTAGGGTTTCTTATTTTTAATAATTTCACTCATCCTTTCCATGTATAGAGTGTATTTCATATTTTTCAAATATATAAACTAATCTGATTCTGTACAATATTCCTATTCAGAAAGTACTGATAAGCCAGTATTATTATCCTATTTCAGACTTGAGAAAAATAAAACCCAGGGAGGATAAATTGAATTTACTGAGATTACTAGTATAATAAATGGAAACTCCAAGTCTGTATTTTCTGAATCTTGATCCTACACACATTCTCAGATTGCCATTGGTGAAACATACATACATGCAACAAAATAGGTTCCTCAGATAGCTATAATCATGGGTAATCTGCTTCAAGAAAATCTTATCTTCCAAACATTCAGATTAAACAGTGGATAAATAACAAAGTGATGAATTTTTTTTGTACCTTATGAAGGATTTATATTATTTTTTAAAATTTTGAGCATAGTTAATGTTTAAATGTTATTTAAATTATGAAATTTTATTTACAGTTGTTTCCTCTTCAGACCCACATATGTCTCAGAAAATATGATTTATGTAAAGGTCTTATAAAGGACAATTCTCTCAAACTCATAGCTCTTTACAGCATTCTATTGTTTTTACTCACAGACTCAAAAAGGGATAATGTTATGAAATAACATCTGTTAGTCAGGTTTGGAAGGAAAACTATTTACTACAGATGTGTTAACAAATGATTGATATGATTCATGTAATAAAATTTTATTTCTAAAAGTTTAGTTTGACAGGCTATGGATATATGTCTGAAAAACTACAAATCTACAACTAATTGTAATTTTAAATTAAGCCCTATGTGGTGCATTTTTTTTTATTTAATTAGATATTTAGATATTTAGATATTCCCTTAGAGAAGGAATGAAATGCAAAGTGCAGAATCAAGAGTATATTTTAACTCAATAATAACCTTGCTGTGGTTCAATCTGAAGAGAATAATAGTGAATGGGAACAAAGATATTATAGTCACAAAGACCTGATTTGGAACTTACTTCTGTGAATGTACCTCATCTTTAAAATATGAAGGATCACTGCATTGGTCTAAAAACTAAATGTGTTTTGATGAAATTCAAGTCCCTTCCATGTCCCAGACATTTCATATACACACACACACACACACACACACGCACACACACACACACACACACAAACACAAATAAGAAAAAGGAACATCGTTCTTTATGGAGCTTCTTTCTAGTCAAAAGAAAGAAAAAATAATCATACAAATCAGTATACAATATGAATTGCTATATGTGGAAATGTGGCATAATATCAGAGTGTATGCTAAGAATATATAATCTTCTAGAAAAAACAGTGACATGTAAGGTGATATCTGGAAGATAAGTAGAATTTAGATGAGTGGACAGTTATCTAAAAAGAATAATAGTAAATGGAAGTCCCCAAAACAGAAACATAGTTGACACCTTCAGAGAACAGAGGGAAGCCAGCAAGACTAATATATCCTTTAGTTTAATGAAAGATAGGAAAGGTAGCACAGATTTAAAATATGGTCTTGTCCATCTATTTTCAAGATTCTTGGAATCTTGTTAAAGATTCTTGTTAAAACACAAGGTGTAATTATAGAAGACAAGATATGAGAGAAATTTAGTTTCTAAGTCAAAAGAGAATTGTACACATTTGTAATAATTTGGACAACAGCTCATCTTTCAATACGTTGCTGAGAGTGATGCTGTTGGTCTTGTATATTAGACTGATCCTCCTGCAGCTGGATGGAACACTTAATAAAAGAAAGTTAAGCTATTATATTAATGCCATTAGTATTTCATGGTGTTTGACACTATTAAAATGCTTAATCTCAGGTTACCAAGACAATCATAGAATCTCTTCTCTTTTTATACAAAATGATCAATTATGTTAAATTTTCCCTACTATTAGTTG
The DNA here is from genome assembly GCF_048565385.1 of Saimiri boliviensis. Classification (NCBI taxonomy): domain Eukaryota; kingdom Metazoa; phylum Chordata; class Mammalia; order Primates; family Cebidae; genus Saimiri; species Saimiri boliviensis. The sequence goes on along the minus strand of NC_133454.1, from coordinate 16,335,101 downwards.
TATTTATGCTTCTCTTTGCCACCCAATAGATTTTTTTTTTTTTGGACACATCAAGCCCCCTGTTCTCATCTCTCTAAAGTACACATGCCACCTTGCAGATATTTGGCTCAAATGACAAGTATTAATGACTGTCACTTGCAGGATAAATATGAGGAGAGGTGCACCAAAAAAAGATAGGAAGATAAGAAAGCTATGGACCCTAACAGAGAACAGTGCACCTACTCCCTACAAGGTAATATCCTAAGCATTTTATAGTTCTTATCCCACCCAATTCTCAAAAAAATGCTGTAAGATAGGTACTCTTTCGTGGATGAGAAAACTGCAATGCTGACAAGGTCATCCAGCTAGTAAAAGGGGAAACCATTATTTTACTGAGCAGGTATAAGAATGAGCAACACAGGTTGTGTAGAAAATACGAGAGACTCAAATCAGGGGGATGAAATGATAGAGAAGTCTGGGCAAACTGGGATCGGGAACCAGTGTTGATGGATGGAAAATCCTATTTCCTTTAAGGTAACAACTATCTCAACTTTATGATATTTGTGACCAGGTACTGATCTATCTGTGTATCCTTTGAATGTTGTTACTCATATTGGACACCTTACATTCCAGCCATTTTGGCCTTCCATTCTTGAAATATGCAATTTATTCTCATTCTCTCTCTTTCTCACTCTCTCTACCCCAACTCTCTCTCTCCCCACACACTATAATTAAAATTATAGTCTGCACTTTGCCTAAAACATTCTGCCAGAACTTTGCCTAAAGCAGTCTCCCTATCCCATTATACCCTCCATTATGCAAATCAGCTTAATTTTCACTTCCCCAGTAAAGCTTCCCCTTATATTTACCCCTGCATACCTGCAACATAGCTCATCAGGTTCTTTAGGTATTCCTGTTCTCATTTCCATAGCACCCTATATTCATTTTCTTATCAGATATCACTGCTATTTCTGGAATTGGTTCTTTTCCCCATTAGACAAAAGGTTCCATGAGAACAGATTGCTTATTATAGCCCCACACCTTTCAACATGTCAAGTGCATAGTAAGCGTTCAATATATGCTTGTTAGATAAATAAAATGAATGAATAAATGTGATGCTTCTACCATGGAAACAACTGTACACCTGCATGAATAAATAGCTTTCTCTTTGAACACAGGACCACTCAGGAAGCCATTTGTTGCCTTGGCGATTTGTTTCATTTTCTCTATAGGAAGCTCTAGTGGAAGTAAAAGTTATTTTAGCTTTTCCAAATACCTTATTTGCAAATATTTCTGTTAAGAAACCACTTCCAAAGAAACGACACATCACATTCTAAAAACTAAGGTCATAATAAATAATATGATACTTACCAGCCTTGATAAAAATATTTTTAATGCCTCACAACAACTTTTATTTCCTTTTAGAAATTCGGAGTGATTTTTAATTCTTATTAAAGATAGTGGGTTGAGAGAGGCAAATAGTAAAATCATATTTACAAAACAGATATAGTATTAACAACATCAAGAAAAGCTTCTTTTGTGCTGCCCAGTTTACTTTTCATTCTGCTATGTGGATTTTATTATGTATATTAACTTGTTATGCATATTAAAAATTAATAGTGCCATCATGCCTTTATTAATGAATTATAGCAGTTTTATTTGTAAATCATTTTAAAATCTTTTTCAAATATACAAGTATGGTTCATGGATATCCGAAATTATGCCAATGTGTGATTCACCCACTAATACTACTGTAAAAATTCTGCAGTTATATTTGTAGATCTTTTTTTAAAACTTTTTCAAATGTATAAATATGGTTAATTGATATCTGAAATTATGCTAATGTATGATTCACACACTACTACTATTTAAGATACTTAGTTAACCTAAACAATTTTATCTCAGAGACAATATAAGATAATATTAGATTTGAAATAGAAAAGGAAAAACCTCAGGGATACATTAAAATATACTTATTTTACAGAGAAGGACAGTGATGGCCAAATGCCTGTGGGTGTCCATGATCAGAAAGTACAGATTTATTTTTCACAGTTGCACACTTTTCTATTCTTATATCAAATCCTTTATGTTGTTACATATTATACTTGAGAATTCCTATGCAGTAAAAGAAAAATTATATTGACTTTGCATTTCATTAAAGTAGACAGAATATTCTGCCTATCATCCAGAACTACTGTCCTACTGGCCAATCATGTAAACTCATGGCTCTGCCTAACATTATTTTCCTTGCATTTTAGTTGTTAAATTTATTGGATTATCTTTGAATTGCTCAAAAAATGTTTAGGGAATTCCATCATATAAAATGTGTTGCATTAGTTATTAGATTGTGTTTAGCCAATGTTATGGAGATGGCTTCATTTACCTCAATGATCATACTGAGAGGGATTCATTAAAGATATAAATTGTGAGTTGTTGAATAAATTATACTATATGCACATTTTTTCCATCTGCCAGTTGTGCTAAGTACTTTACATAGTCTAGTATAATATCACTTAGACCTAGGTAACATATCCTTTTTAAAGATGAATAAATCAGTGTTTGAGGAAGTTAAACAACTTATCCACATCCTAAAGCGAATACATGTCAGAACAACAATTTAAACACAAGTCTCACTTCAGTGTCCTGCTCTTCACACTAAAACATGTTCCTTCTCTTTCTCAGTAGAGATATCTGTGACAAAAGTACTGAAATTGAAACTGGACAGAAACATTTGTAAAAAAGAGATGACTTAATCTTCTGAAACTGGGTTGTCTGAACATTTGATAAGACCTTGGAAGCCATGTGACAGAAACTCTGTATTTATGAACACTCTGATGATTTTCTAGCCTACAAGATCTTACTCCAAATCAGTTTACCTAGACTGGAGCTCTTAAGACTTTAAACAATCTGAGTTAAATGGAGTAAGATCTAGAGGAGGATTATTTTATCAGAGGGTTTATATAAAATTCACAATCATTTCCTTCCTCTTATACACAGAAAAAAATAAAAATGATTCTCCAATATGTCTAATAGATCTTTTTATGCTACCATTATACAATGATATTTTCTAGATTTATCATCATCCCTCCTCTCATTAATCTTCTTTCATTAATTTTTAAGAATGTGAAACAAATACGTAATGAGGAATTTATTTCTATAGTGTGTACAATAGGAGAATATGGAAGAACTCAGAGGGCACAGAGGTCTAGGAGGAGCCAAGGGGACAGTAAACAACTTCCGTGCCAAGGAAAGGGAAGGAGGAACAAAAATACTATTACCAATGGAAGTATTTCTGTTTTCCTGCCACTAAAACTTGACAAAGTAGTGGTCAGCTGTGGTACTGAGATGTTCTGTGAATGAAATGGAGCTTAGGACATATCATGATAATTAACAGTTCCAGTCTCAATAAAGCTTCTGTAAAGCAATAATTAAAGAGAGTACCTCAGCCAGAGCTACTAGAAAGTGAATTTATTGCTAGGGGAGAAAGAGATGAGCATTAAACTAAGATATATTTAAAATTTCCAAATTGTTGGCAAGTTTCTTGTCAAACAGTCCCAAGAAAGTAAGAGCAAGGGCATCCCAAGTGCATGGCCACTTGGGGGAAAAAGGGGGTAAACTATCAACAGTGGTAGACTAAATGGATAAGATTTGCAATCTAAAGTCCTCTAAGAGGTCTCCTCACCTATGTCCAGTTTTTGAAGCAATTATTGCTTATTTACCATGTAAATATCACAATATAACTTTGCTATATGTTTGTTCTTTAAAAGGAAGGAAATGATTGTGGATTTTGTGTAAACCCTCTGATAAAATAATCCCACCCTAGATCTTACCCTATTTAACTCAGATTGTTTAAAGTCTTAAGAGCTCCATTCTAGTTAGACTTATTTGCAGAACCTCTCAGATTTGGCGTAAGATCTTGAAGGCTAGGAAATCATCAGAGTGTTCATATATGTTACTCTAGAAATGTTTATGGACATAACTAAGAAAATGATACTTCATGTGAGCCTGTGTTTTGTTGATTCATATAATTTATATGATAAATCACAATACTAAAGTAATGACATTTATCTCTTGTTAAGCATTTAAAGCAAAATAATATAACATATCACCTATGACCCTGTAATCAATAATACTTCTATAAGTAAATATGAGGCATATGACATTTTTTTTATCAGATAGTGTTTTCCAAATTGAAGGCACTTGGATTTCAGTATTGATTTAAATTATGCAATGCAGTAGACTTCCAGTTTTGGTTCTCATTAATAATTTTGGTAACTGTTTTTAAAGTACTAATTTGTTTCACAGTATCTGAAATTATTATAATTTTGGAGTAAATAATTATAAAACACATATAGGTCAGATTTGGCAGTATTCTCTCAAGAAAAGTAACACCAAGTGTAACATCTCAAGAAGAGTAAGATATTTTTGAGAATATTTCCTTCAGTGGATTACATAAGAACATACAACTTCTTACTAAGATATTTTAAAACTTATTTTATTTAATTTTACTGATTTAACTGGACCACTGAATGAGATGTTTGGCAATTTTTAAAAGTAAAATAAAGTATTTGTCTAATTTAGAGGCCTAGTCAACTAGCCCAACTAGAAGTTTTTAGGCTTAAAATCCACTAACATCAACTGAAGCTTCCATGTGACACTAGGCCCTATGGAAAGATATCCACTAAGATTTTCTAGAACTTAATTTGTAAAAACAGAATATTTAAGGTCATACCACGGGTTACTTAGCTTGTGGCTTTGAAATTAAATAATGTTTTCTTTAGTGGAAAAAGGAGATCACAATGGGATATCTACACGCAGTTAAATCTCATGTACTAAACTATTAATTTTGTCATGGTTAATGGGCATCTAATCAATGTGAGATACAAAAAGGATTCAAATTAACTCACGGTACACTTACATGCAAAATGAAAAGAGAACTAACGTGTAAATGTCTTATAATTAGATTTTTCCCGAAAATATTAGAAGTATCTATTCAAATAATCAGTGATTATGAAAGTTAAATACATTTTTAGAACTGATGACAGAATAAAATGCCTTTGAAAATTTTCACTGTTTTCTGTAAAATTAATACATAAAAAAACTTGCCTATTGATTTTATTTCATTCCCACTTTTATTTATATTTCCAATAATGCAAATATTGCATTTGTTTCTAATTAAAATAGAGAGAATTAGCTAAATATTAAATATTGTGTTTGTTTTAACTCAGGGCCTTGAGATTTTTTTTTCCTTTAAAATAAATCACTAAAATGCAGAATATCAGAATTCTCCAATCAGAGGCAATATGTCAAGTCACAGTAAAGCTGATTGGCTTCTTTAAAAACAGAAAACATGGTTTTTAAATGAAAAGCTAATTATCACACTCAGAAAGACTGCCCTGATATGTTATGTTAAACTGATGTGTATGTGCTATACTACTACTATAGATATTTCTATGATGAGCTATAAATAGATGCAAAAGCAAATCCTGCCATAAAAAAAAAAAAAAAAAAAAAAAAAACAGGCAAATTCTCCTTCCATTTGCACAAACATGCAATATCACTTTAAGAAGTTAACATCACATAAAGACAGAACCCCCCAGACCCTCAGGGAACGAAATGCCCAGCAAAGTAAATTATACTAATCATTTTCTCTCATGCACTGGCAGTACCTACTAGAACTGTTTAATTACGGGACCAGAATAATAATAGAAAAATGCTGCACACAACAGCCCTGTTTCCTATCCTACCTTTGTGGTGACAATGCACAGGCAATCCATCCTGGATCCCTACACAGGACTCAGTGCATGGAATTCACACCAGCAAATCAGCAAAGGTGAGAAAAGCCTTTTGGAAATTGCACACAGAGAGAAGCAGAGCTTGGATTCTGTACAAGACGGCTTTTCCAAGGGGGCCCCTCATGGGAAACTCGAGCCCTCCTCCATACAGCTCAAGGCAAGCAGGATTCTCCTAGGCACCAGAAAATCCCCTAGAAATCAGCTCCGGCAAAACTTCGCGGTGGCTTGCTGGGCTCCGTGGCTGCATGGTCTTTTAGCGGATTCCTTGATCAGAACAAGGCTCCTGTGAGTGCCCCGCACAGTTCTATCGTAGCGATGAGTGTAACACCAAGCACCAGAGAATCACATTTCAGCTCTTGCTCTTGTTTCTGAATTCTGATCTGCTGCTTCAGTGTACCCTTAAGATTTCCTTTGCTAAACTCCCTTCTTTGTTGCTTTCCTTTCTTACTAACAACACTGAGCAACACAGAAAACTACCCGTCCCATCTACCAAACGGCTGTCGTTCCAGTGCCAGAATAACGGCTTTGGGTAATAAAATGCTATTTATTATGAGCATGATTGCTGGGAGTCTAAATGACTCGAAAGATATGACTGAAAAGCTAAGGTGCATGTGGTGCTGCATACATCACATCTCAACTCACTTGTAATTACAAGGGCAGCTTCTTACAAATGACTAACAGCTGGATATGGAAAACCGAGCCAGTGATATAAAGAAACTGAAGATTTGGAAGTTTAACTTAGAAAAATGTTCGTTAATCCTTTTTTGTGTTTACCTATGTGTGTGGTCCATGACATATGTAAATACACAAACAACCCGAACATTCAAACAAATAAGTATATGATGAAATTGGGGAGGGTGGAGGTTCTAAAGTGTTTATAAAAGTTCTACATTCTGAAAAAATGAGCTCCTTCCCAAACTTTTCCCTTCTCACTTGCTGTCTGCAGGCACTTATTACGTGGGCAGAGCTTTGTGTTCCCTTCTGCAGCATTCTAACAGCCAAATGATTAACACTGTCCCCTCCCCCAAATCCCTCCCTTTCTTCTAGTAAAGCTGCTCCTATATAGACTGCCTTTGAGGTGCTTGACAAGCATCACTCTGGATAATCATATTCCTTCTTTTCCATCATCTTAGACACATAGGCAATCACACACTGAAACAGGCAGAAAGACACAGGAGCTCAAAGAGGAGAGGGAGCAGGAAGGGAGAAAGAGGGAAAGTGAAAGAGAGTGAATGACAGAATGGAAAGTACTGTCTGATGAATAAAAATGGAAAATCAATGATGCACTTTCACTAGGAAGAAAACATATAGTCAATTGGACCACTGAAATATCAAAAATAAATGTCTAGGGACCCATACACTTTAGGTCCTCAAGAGACTGGCAGGACCATTTTCCACTCTACTGCCAACCACCACCCTCTCTTTTTTCATAAAAAGTATACTTTCCATGATAAATAATTTGGGGGGAAGAAAGAATATATAAGACTCTTCTACCTTTCATGAATTATTCAGGTTCTAACTTCAATATTCCAATAACCTCCTGATTGCTAAGTAAATGAATGTCTCAGAAACTGACGTGTGATTATTTTACCCAAATCAGAGCCCTGTTTATAAAGACTTTAAGTTCATAGCAAATCAAATATGTGTTCAGAGAAAAAAAATGAAAATAGAAGCTCCTAAAGTTCAATTTGATATAACAGCCTTCAAAAGTGGCTCCAAAAATTATTCGTAGTTAAAAAAAATATAATTTCCTCTTAACTGTTATCCTACTGGTGTAATAAACTTCAAATAATTTTCAAGTTAAACACCATGAATAGAACCATGTTCTGATCCATTCCATCAGGTAACTCTATCTTATGGTTCAGTAATTTGAAAAGTCAAGGAAACATCACTTTGTCTAGTCACCCTCATTTGCTACATCATCACAATAATTATTTTAACCCAATACTTCCTAAGCTTATCTTGGAGTATTTAAAACATTTTATCTTTGAGCATTCCCAGGTACCAGTGTGTTTCCCTGAAACAAGTAAAACATCTAATATGTAATTGAGACTTATTGTCATATTCATGTTCAAAATAATTAGGCTTTGTGTCCCTGTAACACTTCGAAGTTGACAAAACACTTGTAACAATCTCACAGGCTTGAGAAATTGAAATGACCTCCCAAAAACCTGGTAACTTTCATGGCCAACGTTAAAGATCATGTCTCTTAATTTCAAGTCCAGGTCTTTGTTAGTCATAGAAATAATCAGAATGAGACAATCAGGAGTTAGAGGAAGTAAATAAATTGGAGAGCAGAATAAGATGAATACTTTCAGCCGGGCGCAGTGGCTCAAGCCTGTAATCCCAGCGCTTTGGGAGGCCGAGGTGGGTGGATCACAAGGTCAAGAGATCAAGACAATCCTGGTCAGCAAGGTGAAACCCCAACTCTACTAAAAATACAAAAAGTAGTTGGGCATGGTGGCGTGTGCCTGTAATCACAGCTACTCAGGAGGCTGAGGCAGGAGAATAGCCTGAACCCAGGAGTTGGAGGTTGCGGTGAGCCGAGACCGCGCCATTGCACTCCAGAGCCTGGGTAACAAGAGCGAAACTCCGTCTCAAAAAAAAAAAAAAAAAAAGATGAATATTTTCATAAGTTTTTCTGCTAGATGACACCTTCAGAACTTCATTCCATCTTTGTAGAGAGAAGGAAAATTAGCAGAGAGATCCTGATTAGTCTCCTAACTCTGGCAGATCACAGATGAAAGCACTTTGTAAACTATGGAGACTTGCAGAAATAAAAGACAACTTGTCTTTTCTTCTAGCATAGATCCTAGAACACCTTAGGCAATCCCTAAGTCGTCCATCTGACACATATTTGTTGAACAGTCATTATGTGATGATCTGATTAATGTCTACATCACCCTCTAAAGTGCACTCCTAAAAGATAGTTTTAACTCTTTATTTCCATTGCCTAAACTATTGTCTCATTCATTCAACAAATGTACTTGAGAATTTACTTATGTGGAAACACAAGGTAAGGAAAAGCTAGCAAAATCCCTTCCCACAAGAGAATAAAAAACTATAGTACTGTACAAAAAGTATTTGGGGGTCTTTTACATCCACAAAATAGAGACATTTAACACAGAACGGAAAGGTGAGGGAAAGCGTTCTGGAGAGGAGCCTTGAGCTAAGTTTAGAAAGATCCATAGCAGTTAACTAGAAGTTAAGAGAAAAGAGAATTTCATACACTCTACTCTATTTGAAAAAGGAATGAATCAGCAATATGTTACACTGTTATAAAATCAGCTTAATAAACATATCCAATAAAAGTACTTCAGAGCAAGCATTTTACAAACTGAACATGCAATCTCTACTTGAGAATAAAAGAGCATTGCTCATATAATGTTGTGTACGAGTAAACTGTAAATGCATATACAGCATGTATGTTATATATTCATTTGTTTGTATTCACCTCAAGTGATTAACTGGATAAAGTATGTATGTTTAGACATAAGTAAGTACACAGCATTTTAAAGTGTAGACTCATTTGGGATTTCTATTTTGTGTACACCTTACCTTCCATTGATTTTCCTCAGTTACAAAGATGATAGAAGATAATTCACTCCTTTGCCTCAAGGGAAACATTATGCTGTTTTTATAATTAACAATGTATCGACATGAAGCTTTTTTTTTTTTTTTTTTTTTACAGACATAGCGGCTCAGTTGGGCCTGTGATTTTCACAAGAGGTGTTTGGCAAGATAAGAAGCCTCAGCCTGCAACTGCTTTACTTGATATTCCTTGAGGTTAATGATATCAAACTAGAAATATATTCATTCTTTGTAAACCTATAATTGAAAGTTTAATATCATAAAAATCTCTTGTAAATTACTTGCACTAAACCTGTACCTTAACCACTTAAATGCATTACTTTCATTTTGTTTCCAACAGAGAAAAAAAAAATCTCTAGAAGTAAAATCCCTTCTGTGTCTATTCTAGAATCTAGCCCCTTGAGGGCAGCTTTAAGGGTGTATCTCTGCTACCTAGTATGGTACTGGCACTTAAGAGGCACAAAATAAATATTAACGGAATGATAGAATAATCAGAGCTTCAGTTATGCTATTTATTTTTTGAAAGTTTTTAAAAACTGATTTACACCTATGATCCCTTATTCATATTAGAATCATATATGCACATTACAGAGTAAGTATAATATATACACATATATTTATGTGCATACATAGAAATTTTAAAATAAATATACTGGTCCACGTAGCTGAAGGTATTTGCAAATGCAAATATTTTCATTGGCAAATCCAGTCTGATGTAAGAAGGTATGATTTAGAACAGTCTTATCTATAATGGAGAAGAACAGTTTCTAGCTGAAGTGCTAAAACTATAGGATGCTACTGAAACTAGGTACTTGCTATTATGTTAAAAAACAATAATAAACATAAGCATTTTTGTTAATATAACTAATTTATCAAGTGGCTATTTTTTGAAGTACTGTGGTAAATACTTAGTAACTATTATCTCATAGTCATAATACCCTTTAGGAAATAATTGTAACCCCTATTTTATAGTTAAGGAAATTGAGGCTGCCTGAGGTTCTATGACTGCCCTAAGTGACATAAAACCTAGGTGACTCCAACCTAGAGGGCACTCTATGTTCTTTCCATCCATCTCATCACACCGCAAATCCTGAAGTCATTTCTGTCCCTCTGGGTCCAACCTGAGAGTGTGGCACAAACAGATTCAAAGGCCTTTTCCTTAGCCAAAGGTAGCCTGGACTCTATGCAGATGAATTATAAACAACCTGTGATCCTCCTAAAAAGGTACATTCATCTCTGGGCTCCTACTTGAGGCCTTTCATAGCTTCTAAAGGCCTTGGGAATAATCCCAGAAGGAATGGACTCCACATCAGAGAGATTAAGTCCAAAGGAAATAACAAGAAATCCACCCACCTGGCCTCCTATCCCTGCCTATCTGTTCACTATATACCCAGAACAGCAGGCACACAAATGACTTCCGCAAAGCTTGTTAGCTTAATAAAATAAAGAGACTGCAGGCAGGTCATGGCAAAATGCCTGCCCTCATTTCCAAACTCTCCAGAGGTAAGTAAGAAATTAGGATCAACTGAAAAAAGACTGAATTTTTCAGAGAGTTTCTATCATTAAAAAAATCAGGACAGTACTGGATCCTGAAAATAATTCATGAAAAGCAGGAGTCTATGTATTCTCTTCAAGTTAAACATATATCTTTGCAAAAAAATATAAAAACTAAACAAGAAAAATTTTGAGTGAATCAATAATTGCTACAGAAATACATTTTTACTTTTAACTCATCTTTTAATCATGATATTCAATTGTATAAACCTAAATTTTATATCAATTGTACACATGTTGAGTTAGAACAAAAATGACAGACATGCAGCTCTTTCAGTTATTTTCATCATCAAAATCTAAAGAACCTATGAAATTTTATATAAGTGGCAGGCTATAAATGATGTAAACATTCAATTAAAATTGTTTCACTAACAAATCAAAATTTATATAAACTGCTGAAAATTAACTACATTTCTTAAGAGGCTCAATTTTTCCTACTATTCTACAATGCTGTGAGTTGAATGGATTCCAGAAATCCAAATAATTGTGTGCAAGCCACAATCTAAAAAGCTGTATGGTCAGAAATAAAATTTTGCTTTCAAGTTAATATAAATAACCTCGGCAGTATTGCTAAATGCCATTCTCATACTCTACCTTCTTTTTTTTTTTTTTTTTTTTTTTTTTTTTTTTTTTTGAGATGGAGTTTCGCTCTTGTTACCCAGGCTGGAGTGCAATGGCGCGATCTCGGCTCAGACAGGTGGATCACGAGGTCAAGAGATCGAGACCATACTCTACCTTCTTATACCCTGATATGGTTTGGCTGTATCTCCACCCAAATCTCAACTTGAATTGTATCTCCCAGAATTCCCATGTATTGTGGGTGGGATGGGGTTTGGGGAGGTGTAATTGAATCATGGGTACCAGCCTTTCCCATGCTATTCTCGTGTTATGGAATAAATCTCACATGATCTGATTGATTTATCAGGGGTTTCTGTTTTTGCTTCTTCCTCATTTTCTCATGCTGCAAAGATGTAAGAAGTGCCTTTTGCCTCCTGCCATGATTCTGAGGCCTCCCCAGCCATGTGGAACTATAAGTCCAATTAAACCTTTTGTTCTTCCCAGTCTTGGGTATGTCTTTATCAACAGCATGAAAACTAATACATACCCCAAGCATGCTAACCTGTTATCTGTTCCTCAATTATGGTGTTTCACTCTAATTCTTCCTCAGGGCCTTGAATTTGTTGTTCCATCTTTCAGAAACTGTCTTTCCCTGAATTTGCACATAGCTGGCTCCCTCTCATCATTCAAGTCTCTGCTCAGATGTTACCATGTTAGCAAGACCTTCCCAAACTGATTTCTCCTAACTAAATTAAAATCTTTTCCATTGTTCTCCATTATATCATCCCAGTTTACTTCCTCCATATGATTATCACTATCTAAAATTACCTTCTCTATTCATCTCTTACTACCTCCCCTATATGAAGTTTATCAGTGAGAGCAGGAACCTTATCTATTTTGTCTACGGCTGTATCACCAGTGTTTTGAACATAACAGATGCTAATAAAGATTTTTTAGTGAATGAATGAAATCCATCATATGGAAACTCTTTTAAAGCATGTGGCTAGTATCAGTAGTCCAACATGAAATTTGCAATGCAAGATCTTCAACATAATTTCTAAGGATGTGACTTACACTAATAATAATATTTACAAACACACAAACAATAGTTTTCTGATTCAAAATTAATTTATTTTGAAATAAATTATATTGTGAATAATTAAGGAATATAACATCATGTTGTGAGATACATAAACATAGTACAAAGATTATTATAGTGCAGCAAATTAACATATTTATCACTTCCTAGATAGTTACCCATTTTTCTTTGTGTCAAGAACAGCTAAAATCGACTTATTTAGCAGGAATCCCATATAAAATACAATGTTATTACCTACAGTCCTCATGTTGTACCTTAGCTATCTAGACTTGCTCATACTACATATCTGCTACTTTGTATCCTCTAACCTAAATCTCCTCATTCCTCCCAAATCAGTAACCACTGTTTTATTCTATGTGTATGTGTATTTAAATTTTTATTTTGCATATGAATATGTACATATGCATACACACATATACATACATACTATATTACACATACATGTGAGATTATGCAATATTTTTCTTTCTGCATCTGGCTTACTTCACTTAGCATCATGTCCTCCAGGCTCATCAATGTAATGGCAAATGGAAGGATCTCATTCTTTTTTAGAGTTGAATACTATTCCATTTTATATGGATACCACAATTTCTTTATCCATTCATCCACTGACAAACACTTATTTCTCTATCTTGACTACTGTGAATAATGCTGCAAAGATCATAGTAGTACAAATATCTTTCCAAGGTTGTGACTTCATTTCCTTTATGTATATGCCCAGAAAAGGAATTGTTGGGTTGTATGATGTTCTATCTTCAATTTCTTCTGGAACTTCCATACTGTTTTCCATAATGGTTATACCAATCTAAATTCCCACCAACAGTGTACAGAGATCCCATTTCTCCAGATCGTCACCAATATTTGTCATCTTTTGACTTTTTTTCAAATAGATAATTTATATGACACTCCCAAAATAAAGGTATGCAGAGAATAATTTTTGTAGAAAATATGCATTTGTAATATTTCTTTTTTAAAAAAGTATTACGGGTACATGATAGTTGTAGATGTTCATAGGGTACATGTGATATTCTGGTACAAGCATACAATGTTTAATGATCACAGCCAGGTAACTGGGATATCCATCACCTGAAGAATGACTAATACAAGAATGTTTTAGACACATTTCAATTCTACCCTTAGTTTTTTGATATATACAATAATGATTGTTAGCTATAGTCACCCTGTTGTGTTATCAAATACTCTTATTCATTCATCTAACTATATTTTTATACAAATTAATCATCTCCACTTTTTTCCTCCATTGCTGCTACACTTCCCAGCCTCAGACAGCCATCATTATACTCTTTTCCTCCAGGAGTTCAACTGTTTTAATGTTTAGTTCTCATATGTGTGAGAACATGTGAAATTTGTCTTTCCATGCCAGGTTTTCTTTCTTTCTTTCAAGGTCCATTCATGTTGTTGCAAATGACAGCATTTCATTCTTTTTTGTGGATGAATAATATTCCAATGTGTACCACATTTTCTTTGCCTATTCATCAGTTGATAGACACTTTGACTCCAAATCTTGGCTATTGTGAACAAACAATAAATATGGGAGTACAGGCATCTCTTCAATACACTGATTTCTTTTCTTTTGGACAGCAGTGGGATTGCTCAATCATATGGTACTTTCTATTTTTAATTTTTCGTGGAACCTCCATACTCCTCTCCATAGTGGATATACTAATTTATATTCCCACAAACAGTGTATGAGGGTTTCCCTTTCTCCACATCCTCAACAGAATTCATTATTGCCTGTCTTTTGGATAAAAACCATTTTAACTGGGATGAGATGATATCCCACTATAGTTTTGGTTTGCATTTCTTGATGATTAATGATGTTGAGTATTTTTCACATATCTATTGGCTATTTACATGTCTTCTTTTTAGAAACCTCTGTTCAGATCCTTTGCCCATTTTAAAATCAGATTGACTTTCTTTCCCATTGAGTTGTTTGAGCTCCCCATATATTAGGGTTATTAATCTCATGTCAGATGAAAATACTTTCCCCCATTCTGTAATTTGTCTCCTCATTTGCTGATTATTTCCTTTGCTATGGAGAGCTTTTTAGCTTGATGTGATGTGATTTTTCTATTTTTGATTTGGTTGCCTGCACCTTTGAGGTATTACTCAAGAAATTTTTGCCCGGATCAATGTTCCAGAGAGTTTCCTCAGTGTTTTCTTTTAATAGTTTCATAGTTTCAGGTCTCAGATTTAAATCTTTAATCCATTTTTATTTTGTATATGGTAAGACATAGGGTTGTAGTTTCATTTTTCTGCACATGGATATCCAGTTTTCCTGGCACCATTTATTAAAGAGACTGTCCTTTTCTCATTATATGTTCTTGACATTTTTGTCAAAATTCAATTCATGGTGGATGTGTGGATTTATTTCCAGGTTCTCTATTCTGTTCCATTAGTCTATGTGTCTGTTTTTATGCCAGTACTATACTGGTTTGGTTACTATAGCTCTATTGTATAATGTAAAGTCAGGTAATGTAATTCCCCCAGCTTTGTTATTTTTGCCCATGACAGTTTTGGCTATTCTGGGTCTATAGTGATTCCATGCAAATTTTAGGATTACTTTGTTATTTATTTGAAGAATGTCATTGGTATTTTGATAGGGATGTCACTGACCACGTAGATTGCTTTGAGTAGTATGGACATTTTAATATTAATTTTGCCAGAAATTAACACAGAATTACTTCCCATTTTTTTGTGCCCTCTTCAATTTCTTTTCCTAATGTTTTATAAGTTTCATTGAAGAGATCATTTACGTCTGTGATTAAATTTATTTCTAGGTTTATTATTTTATTTGCAGTTATTGTAAATGGGATTTTTTTTCTTGGTTCTGCTTTTTGTACGTTGATTTTATGTCCTGCAATTGTATTGACTTTATTCTTCAGTTCTATTAGTATAGTTTTTTGGTAGAATTTTTAGATTTTTATAAATAGAAGATTGTATCAGCTATGAACAAGAATAATTTGACTTCTTTCATTCCAATTTGAATGTCCTTTATTTTACCTCATTTAACTACTCTAGGTAGGGCTTCCAGTGCTATATTGAATAACAGTGGTAAAAATGGGCATCCTTGTCTTGTTATATATCTTAAATAAAAGACTTTTAGTTTTTCCCCTTCAGTACGGTACTAGCTGGGACTGTGTCATACATGGCTCTTACTTTGTTGACATATGTTCTTTCTATGCCATATTTTTCACCGTTTTTATCATGAAAAGATATTGAATTTTACTGAATGTTTTTCAGCATCAAATGAAATGATATGTTTTTATCCTTCATTCTGTCAATATGATGTATTGCATTGATTGATTTCTGCAGGTTGAGACATCTATGCATCCCTGAATGAATCCCACTTGGTCTTGATGAATGATCCTTTTAATTTGTTGTCGAATTTGGTTTGTGAGTATTTTGCTGAGGAATTTTGCATCTATGTTCATCGGAGATATTTGCCTATAGTTTTATTTTTTGATGTGTCTTTCTCCAGTTTTGGCATTGTGGTAATACTAGCCTCATGAAACGAGTTTGGAAGTATTCGTTCCTCATAGATTTTTTTCAAATAGTTTAAGTAGGATTGGTATTAGTTCTTTAAATATTTGTAGAATTCAGCAGTGAAGTCATTAGGTCTTGACTTTTTTTGTGATGGGAGACTTTTAATTATGACTTCTATCTTCTTACTTGTTATTGGTCTATTCTGGTTTCAGATTTCTTCATGATTCAATCTTGGTAGGTTGTATGTGTCTAGAAATTTATCTGTTTATTCTATGTCTTCCAATTCACTGATATAGTGTTCATCATAGTCTCTAATAATCCTTTGAATTTTTCTGTGATATGAGTTGTAATGTCACATTTTTCATCTGATTTTATTTTGGGGTGTCTTCTCTCTTTTATTCTCAGTATGGCTACAAGTTTGTTGATTTTATCTTTTCAAAACACCAACCTTTTCATTTCCCTAATATTTCAAGTTCTTTATTTTAATTTCATCTATTTCTGCTCTGATGTTTATTTCTTTACTTCTACTAATTTTGATGTGTTTTGCTTTTGATTTTCCAGTTCTTTATGATGCATCATTAGGTTATTTATTTGAAGTTTCTCTACTTTTTAATACTGGTGCTTATTGGTATACTCCCATCTTAGAATTGATATTGCTATAACCCATAGATTTAAGTAGGTTGTGCTTCCCTTTTCACTTCAGGAGCATATTATTTAATTTCTATGTGTTTGTATAGTTTCAAAGTTCCTCTTGTTATTGATTTTTAGTTTTATTCTATTGTGGTCAGAAAAAATATTTAATATCATTTTAATGTTTTGAATGTGTTAAGACTCATTTCATAGCTTAACATATGGTCTATCCTTGAGAAAGACCCATGTGCTGACAGGAATAATATATATTGTGCAGCTTTTGGTTAAAATGTTCTGTAATATCTATTAGGCCCATTTGGTTGACAGGGCAGATTAAGTCTGATCTTTCTTTGTTGATTTTCTGTCTGGATGATTTGTTCAATGCTGAAAATTGGGTGTTGAGCTCTCTAGCTAGTATTGTATTGGGGTCTTTCTTTCTCTTCAGCCTTAATAACATTTGCTATATATAAATGGGTGCTCCAGTGTTGGGTGCATATATATATATGTATAATTATTATATCTTCTTGCCAAATGGACCCTTTTGTCATTATATAATGTCCCTCTTTGTCTCTTTTTATAGTTTCTGCCTTAGAATTTATTCTGACATAGTATAGCTATTCCTGCTCTTTCTTAGTTTACACTCATACAGAATATCATTTTCCATCCCTTTAATTTCACTCTATAGGTGAAGTGGATTTTGTAGGCAGCATATAATTGGGTCCTGGTTGTTGTGATTTTCTTTAAATCAGTGCAGCCACTTTATATTTCTTAATGAAAAGTTTACTCTATTTAGAATGTTATTATTGATAGGTAAGAACTTACTCCTCCCATTTTGTTCTTTGTTTTCTTGTTGCTTTGTGGTCCTCTCTTCCCTCCTTAATTCCTATCTTCCTTTATGTAAAAGTGAATTTCTTTGATAGTATGTTCTAATTTCTTGCTTTTGCTTTTTTGTGTATCTGTTGTGGGTTTTTTGATTTGAGGTTAACATGAAGCTTACAAATAATATTATGTAAAAATAATTTTAAACTAAAGACAATCTAACTCTGATTTCAAAAACAACGAAGAAGCAAAGAGAAAACTTTTAAAAATCTCCACACTTTATCCTCCCTGTTCTTTAACTTTCAGTTGTTTCTATAGACAAATGGGACCTAATTAAACTCCAGAGCTTCTGCACAGCAAAAGAAAAAATCATTAGAGTGAACTGGCAACCAACAGAATGGGAAAAAATTTTTGCAATCTACCCATCTGACAAAGGGCTAATATCCAGAATCTACCAAGAACTAAAACAGATTTACAAGAAAAAAACAAACCCATTCAAAAGTGGGCAAAGGATAAGAACAGACACTTTACAAAAGAAGACATATATGAGGCAACAAACATGAAAAAATGCTCATCATCACTGGTCATGAGAGAAATGCAAATCAAAACTACATTGAAACACCATCTCATGCCAGTTAGAATGGCAATCATTAAAAAATCTAGAGACAACAGATGCTGGAGAGGATGTGGAGAAATAGGAATACTTTTACACTGTTGGTGGTAGTGTAAATTAGTTCAACCATTGTGGAAGACAGTGTGGCGATTCCTCAAGGACCTAGAAATGGAAATTCCATTTGACCCAGCAATCCCATTACTGGATATATATCCAAAGGATTATAAATCTTTCTATTATAAGGACACATGCACACGAATGTTCATTGCAGCACTGTTTACAATAGCAAAGACTTGGAAACAACCCAAATGTCCATCAATGATAGACTGTACAGGGAAAATGTGGCACATATACACCATGAAATACTATGCAACCATAAAAAACTATGAGTTTGTGTTCTTTATAGGAACATGGATGAACCTGGAAACTATCATTCTCAGCAAACTGATGTCAGAACAGAAAATCAAACACCACATGTTCACACTCATAGGTGGTTGTTGAACAATGAGAACACATGGACAGAGGGAGAGGAGCATCACACACTGGGGTTTGGTGGGGAGAATAGGGGAGTGACAGCAGGGGATGAGGAGTTGGGGAGGAATAACATGGGGAGAAATGCCAGATATAGGTGATGAGGAGGAAGGCAGCAAACCATATTGCCATGTATGTACCTATGCAACAATCTTGCATGTTCTTCACATGTACCCCAAAACCTAAAATGCAATTGAATATATAAAATATATATATTTTGTAGTTATTATTTTTGATAGGTTTGCCTTTTAGTCTTCCTATTCAAGGTATAAGTGGTTTGCAAACCACAATTACAGTGTTGAAGTATTCTGGATTTGTCTAAGTATTTGCTATTACCAGTGAGTTTTGTACCTTCAGATGATTTCTTATTGTTTGTTAATGATCTTTTCCTTTAGATTGAATAACTCCCTTAACATTGCTCTTAGGACAAGTCCACTGTTGATGAAGAATGCTTTTACACTGTTGGTGGGAATGTAAACTAATTCAAACTTTGTGGAAGACAGTGTGGTGATTGCTCAAGGATCTAGAAATAGAAATGCCATATGACCCAGCAATCCCATTACTGGATATATACCCAAAGAATTATAAGTCATTCTATTATAAACATATATGCACGCATGTGTATACTGAGGCACTGTTCACAAGAGCAAAGACTTGGAACTAACCCAAATGTCCATCAATGATAGACTAGATAAAGAAAATGTGACATATATACACCATGGAATACTATGCAGTCATAAAAAAGGAGAGTTCATGTCCTTTGCAGGGACATGGATGAAACCCAAAACCATCATTCTCAGCAAACTGACACAGAAACAGAAAACCAAACACCACATGTGTTCACTCATAAGTGGGTGTTGAACAATGAGAACACACAGACACATGGAAAGAAACATCACACACTGGGGCCTGTGGGGTGGGGGGCTACAGGAGGAATAGCAGGGGATAGGGGGATTGCAGAGGGATAGCATTCGGAGAAATAACTAATGTAGATGATGGGGCAACAGATGCAGCAAACCACTACCATGGTACATGCATACCTATGTAACAAACCTGCCGGATCTACACATGTACCCAGAATTTAAAGTATAATAAATAAATTTTTAAAAATCCCTCAGCTTTTATTTGACTGGTAAAGTTTTTATTTTTTCTTCATGTTTGAAGGCTATTTTCACTGGATATGCTAGTCTAGAATAAATGATGTGTTTTTTGGGTTTTTTTTCCAGCCCTTTAATATGTCAAGCCCCTCTATCCTGGCCTGTCAGGTTTCCACTGGGAAGTCTGTTGTCAAACGTATTTGACACGTTACTTGTTTCTTTTCTCTTGCTGCTTTTAGAATCCGTTCTTTATCCTTGGCCTTTGGGAATTTGATTATTAAATGTGTTCAGGTAGTCTTACGTGTGTTAAATCTGCTTGATTTTCTATGAACTTCTTATACCTAAATACTAATATTTTTTCTAGGTTTGGAAATTTCTCTGTTATTATTTCTTTAAATAAACCTTCTTACCACATCTCTCTCTTTACCCTCTCCTCAAGGTTAATAAATTTTACATTTTCCCTTTTGAGACTATTTTCTAGATCCCATAATTTTTCTTCATTTTATTATTTTTTTCTTTTCCCCACCATGACTGTACATTTTTATATAGCCTGTTTTCAATCTCACTAACATTTCTTCTGCTTGATCAATTCTACCTCTCAGAGATTGGAACGCGTTTTTTACTCTGATACTTGAATTTTTCAGCTGAGGAATTCTGCTTGATTATTTAAAAAGATATTTCAATCTGTTTGTTAAATTCTGTGATAAGATCCTGAATCCCTCCTCTGTGTTATGTTGACATTCATTGAGCTTTCTCAAAACAGCTATTTAGAATTCTCTTTCTGAAAGTTCATATATTTCCACCACCCAAGGATTGGTTACTGGTAACTTATTTAGTTTGTTTCGTGAGATCATGTTTTCCTGGATGTTCTTGATGCTTATGGATGTTTGTTAATATCTGACTATTTAAAAGTTAGGTATTTATTCTAAGCTGGCAGTCTCAGCTTGTTTGTACCTATCCTTCTCAAGAAGGCTTTTCAGGTATTCAAATGGAATCGATTGTTGTGATCTAAGTCTTTGGTCATTGAAGCCATATTAGCTCTGGGGGATGTCCCAGAACTAATAAACTAGTAATGTTGTAATTCTTGATTTCTGGTTCTTGATGGTCTAGTATGGTGAATATTCTTTTATTTGTAGACTCCAAGAGGCATCACCTTAGTAGGGTTGAGTAAGATCTGGGTAATTCCCTGGACCCTGGATTACCAGGTAGCAGTCACTCTTTTTCTTCCCTCACTTCTCACTTTCCCCAAACACAAGTCAGTCAGTCTCTCTCTCTCTCTCTTTTTTTTTTTTTTCTCTCTCTCTCCTGAGCTTGCTAGAGTTGGAGGAGGGGTGGCACAAGGACTCCCATGGCTACCACAGCCAGGGGAGGTAGCCGTGGGAGTCCTTGTGCCATTATCTATTAGGCTAGATAATACCTAAAGGCATCACACTACTTGGGTTTTATCCAAGGTCCATGGCTAATAATTCCTGGCTGCTGCTGCTGTTTATTGAATACCCAAAGGCTCTTTAGTCAGTAGGTGGCATATTCAGTCAGGAATGGGTCCTTCCAGTCAGGGAAGCAGGTTTCCTTCTAGCCCAGGGTAGGTCTAGAAATGCCATCCAGGAGCTAAGGCCTGGAATTAAAGGTTTCAGGAATCAGCATGGCCTTTATTTTACTGTGGCTGAGCTGGCAGTCAAGTTGGAAGATGAAGTCCTCGTTCCTTTTATTCTGCTTTCCCAAAGTGTAAGGAGTCTCTCCCAAGCTGAACTGCCTGGAATTAGGAAGGGGTAACACAAACACTCCCCTGGCTGTGACAACTAGTATCTCACTGGATTTCATGTATCCCCAGTCTACTGGCTGCAAGCCCAGAGCAGTCCCAGGACTTACTCAAGGACTGCAGACCTTGAGACCTGACTGACATTCAAATTTATCTATGACACTAGGCTTTTTAAGTCAGACAATGGTGGAGTTACTCTAAACTTGGGTTCCTACTAGTAGGGTGGAGAATTCCTCTTTGACAGGGCTGGTCCAAATGCTCTATCTCTCGACACTGGTGGAATTTTTCCCTGTGTTGTATTCTGCTATGAGAGAGCAGAATTAAGTTCCAATGCAAAGTCTCACAATCAATTCACTTTTTCTCCTACAAACACATAGATTCTCTCTCTGCATATAATGCCATGGGATGGGGGAAGGGTGGTATAGGCAATGCAAAACTGTTTTCCTACCTTCTTTAGTGCCTCCTTCCTTGATACGGTATTTAAGCCAGCTGCTGTGATCACTCACCTAATCTTTGATTCTTATGAAGATGCTTTTTTGCATGGATAGTTATTCAATTTGGTGCTCCTGCAGGGGTATAATCACTGGTGTGTTCTATTCAGCCATATTGCTCTGCCTCCTTTCTACCAATGACTTTTTGATAAAAGCTATCCTAAGGAGTGTGAGGCGGCTTCTCCCTGTAGTTTGGATTTGCATTTCTGTGATGATTAATAATGTTTAGCCTCTTTTTAATGTACCTGTTGGACATTTCTTTGTCTTCTTTGAAGAAATATCCACCCAAGTCTTTTGCCCATGTTTTAATGAGTTTTATCCACTAGTGAGTTGCATAAATGATTTATAAATTTTGGATATTAAGCCCTTATCAAATATATGACTTGCAAATAACCATTAATTTTTCATTTACCAGTCATTATGTATTTTCATGTGTATAACATCATTAAGTATTCATAAGCAGTAAATTAAGTATAATTTTACAGGTAAGGAAACTCAGATTCAGAAAAATTGACTTACCCCAAGTTACATAGCTATCAAGTTGATGAACCAGTACAGTGAATATTCTTTTATTTTACTTTAAGTTCTGGGATACAAATGCAGAACATGCAGGTTTGTTACTTAGGTATGCATGTGCCACAGGTTGCTGTATCCACCAACCTGTCATATAGGTCTTAAGTTTCACATGCATTAGCTATTGTCCTAATGCTCTGCCTCCCTTCTGGTGCCAGTGTACCTTGTTCCCCTTTCTGTGTCCATGTGTTTTCATTGTTCTACTCCTACTTAAGAGTGAGGACATATGATGTTTAGTTTTCTGTTCCTGTGTTAGTTAGCTGAGGATGATGGCTTCTGGCATCATCTTTGTCTCTGCAAAAGGCATGATCTCATTTGTTTCTATGGCTGCACAGTATTCCATGGTGCATATCTACCACATTTTCTTTATCCAGTCTGTTACTGATGGGCATTTGAGTTGGTTCCATGTCTTTGCTATTGTAAATAGTGCTGCAACAAACATACATGTGCATGTGTCTTTATAACAGAATGATTTATATTCCTTCGGGTATACATCCAGTAATGGGATTTCTGGGTCAAATGGTATTTCTGGTTCTATATCCTTGAGGAATTGCCATATTGTTTTCCACAGTGGTTGAACTAATTTACATTCCCATCATCAGTATAAAAGCATTCCTATTTCTCCACAGCCTCACCAACATCTATTTTTTCTTGCTTTTTAATAATCACCATTCTGATCACTAGAGAAATTTGCATTTCTCTAATCATCAGTGATGTTGGGCTTTTATTCATATGTTTCTTGGCCACATAAACGTTGTCTTTTGAAAAGTGTTCATGTCCTTTGCCCATTTTTTAATGGGGCTGTTTCTTACAAATTTCTTTAAGTTCCTTATAGATTCTGAATATTAGACCTTTGTCAGATGAATAGATTGCAAAAATTTTCTCCCATTCTCTAGGTTCCTTGTTTGCCCTGATGGTAGTTTCCTTTGCTGTGCAGAAGCTCTGTAGTTTAATTAGATTCCATTTGTCAATTTTGGCTTTTGTTGCTATTGCTTTTGACATTTCCATCATGAAGTCTTTGCCCATGCCTATATCTTGAATGGTATTGCCTAGGTTTTTTCCAAGGTTTCTATGCTTTCAGGTTTTATGTCTAAGTATTTAATCCATCTTGAGTTAATGTTTTTATAAGGTGTAAGGAAGGGATCCAGTTTCAGTTTTCTGCATGTGGCTTAGCCAGTTTTCCCATCACCCTTTATTAAATAGGGAATACTTTCCCCATTGCTTGTTTTTGCCTGGTTTGCTGAAGATCCGATGGCTTTAGATGTGTGGTGTTAATTCTGAGGTCTCTGTTCTGTTCCCTTTGTCTATATGTCTCTTTTGCTACCAATATCATGCCCTTTTGGTAACTGTAGCCTTGTAATATAGTTTGAAGTCAAGTAACATAATGCCTCCAGCTTTGTTCTTTTTGCTTAGGATTGTGTTGGCTATACGGTCTCTTTTTTGGTTCCATATGAAATTTAAACTAGTTTTTTTCTAATTCTGTGAAGAATGTCAATAGTATTTTGATGGGAATAGCACTGAATCTATAAAGTGATTTGGGCAGCATGGCCACTTGCATGGTATCGATTCTTCCTATCCATGAGGATGGAAAGTATTTCCACTGTTTGTGTCATCTCTTATTTCACTATGGTCAATATTCTATATGAACCAGGATGAATTGTTACTATCTAATGCCAATTCCTATCCCATCTTTGTTATAATGGTTTTCTGCAGTTTGAAAATTATTGAATTCATTGATCCAGGTAGTAAATACCATAAACTTCAATGTTTGGTCCTAAGTGCTCTGTATCTGAACAGAATATACTTTATTATCTTCAAGCAAGTATAAAAATCAGAATCCTAAATACATAGGTATTAAATTAATATAATATCATTTCTGTAGTGTTTGTCTTGCTTTAGACAGTAAACAAATACATTAATATTCAATTTATCAGTTGAATAAAGCTCTCTCTCGCTCTCTCTCTATATATATATATACATATATATATACACTCATATATATATGTGAATATATATATATATACATATATATATATACACACACATATATAATCAGACTTAACAATGGTCAAACTTGACCAAATAGAATGAGCTACCCTTGGAGATGGTAAATATCCTATAACTTGAGGCTTTCTAGCTGTTAAAAGCATCCCTTTTAGCAGAGTGACAATAAAAATAATTAAAAACTAAGGAGAGTCACCGCTCTGTATTGCCATTAAAATTACCTTTATTCCTGATTCTATAATATTTTCAAACTTGGTCCTCTGGGAAAATTAACTCAAAAACATCACTTTTTAAATTATTATTGTATTGTAAAAAGAACCACATAACCTTAAATTTATAATACTGACCATTTTTAAGTGTAGAGTTCAACAGTGTTAAGTATATTACATTGTTGTGTAACAGCTACCTAGATGAGTTTTTCATCTTGAAAAACTGGAACTACATACCCAGTAAACACTAATTCCCCTCCTTCCCCATTTTTTGACTGGCTTATTTTGCTTAGCATAATGTCCTCAAGGTCCATTCATGTTGCAGCATATGATAGAATTTCCTTTTGTTCCTAAGGCTACATAATGTGGGGGCAGGGGGGTGTGGGTGTGAGTGGCTGTGTGTTTGTCTATATATAACATTTTCTTTATCCATTTATCTGTTACTGGACATTTGGGTTGCTTCCTCTTGGCTATTGCAAATAAGGCTGTGATGTATATGGCTGTGTAAATATTTTTTCAAGATCCTGCTTTGAGTTCTTTTGGATATTTACCCAGAGGTGAAATTGTTGGATCATATGGTAATTAGATTTTTAATGTTTTCAGGAACCTTTATACTATTTTCCATAATGGTGGCATCATTCTAAATTCCCACCAACAGTGTACAAGCCTTTCAGTTTCTCCACATCTTTTTCAACACATTATTTTTTGTTCTTTTGATGGCAGGCATCCTAATGGGTGTGAGACGATATTTCATTGTGGTTTCGATTGGCATTTCCCTTATGATTGGTGGTGGTAAACATTATTCATAGGTGAGTTGGCCATTTGTATATTTTCTTTGCAGAAATATCTATTCAAGTCTTTTGTTCATTTTTAATTGTGTTACTTCTTATTTGTTGTTGAGTTGTAGAAGTTCTTTTTATATTCTGGATATAACCCTTCACATATATATGATTTGCAAATGCTTTCTCCAGTTCCATTGGTTGTCTTTTCACTCTGGTGATTGTTTTCTTTGATGCACAGAAGACTTTAAGTTTGATGCAGTACAATTTGTTTATTTTTGCTTTCAGTTGTCTGTGCTTCTGGTGTCATATTCAAGAAATTGTTGCCTAATTAAATGTGTCCTGACATTTTTCTGATAGTTTTATAGTTTAAATCTTATATTTTCTGTAGGAGTTATAGAGTTTAAAGTCTTATTTATATCTTCAATTCATTTTGAGTTAATTTTTTTATATGGTATAAATACCCAATTTTACACTTTTGCATGTAGATATCCAGTTTCCCACCACCATTTAACAAACAAACTGCCCTTTCCCCACTGGTAGTCCCAGCTCCATTATTTAAAATAATTTGGCCATGTATGCAAGGGTCTATTTCTAGGGTCTACATTCTGTTTCATTGATCAATCTATCTATACCAATGTATCTATGTCTTTATGCCAGTACCACACAATCTTGATTACTGTTGCTTTGTAGTAAGCTTTGAAATCAGGATGTGTGAGGCTTCTAAATTTGTTCTTATTTTCCAAAATTGATTTGGCTATTTAGTGTCTCAGAACTATCACTTTTAAAATAAGGATTATGGACAGCACTTCACATAAATATATAGACACAAGGGGATTCTAATTCTGCTCTCATTCCATCAAACAAGCATAAAAAACCTTCTTTCCCAAAGATGAGTGGCATTCAGAAAAAGAAGTTTCCTTCTAAGTATCAGAACAGTTACCAGAAAAATAGAGCTGAGCTACAAAATCATTAATTAGAAGGTGCAGCTATTTAACAGAGGATAAATATACATTACAGCCTGAAAATAATTAAGAGCAAAGCTGAAATTCTCTAAAATACATAATTTTTCTATTCTATCAAAGTATCCTAAATGTATTATAATGGAAAGGAACCATAAGTTATTTTATTTACTTATTTTATTTTCACTTTTATTTATTTAATTTTTTTGAGATGGAGTCTTGCTCTGTCACCCATGCTGGAGTGAAGTAGCATGATCTTGGCTTACTGCAACCTCTGCCTCCCAGGTTCAAGTTATTCTCCTGCCTCAGCCTCCCAGGTTGCTGGGATTACAGGCAAATGCCACAACACCTGCCTAATTTTTATATTTTTTGTAGAGATGGGGTTTCACCATGTTGGCTAGGTTGGTCTTGAACTCCTGGCCTCAAGTGATCTACCTACCTTGGCTTCCCAAAATGCTGGGATTACAGGAGTGAGCCACTGCACCCGGCCCCATAAATTGTTAATAGCTAATTAGTCTCTCACTTTAGATGAGGGCTTAGATTAGGATAATGAGGCACACAGATAGTCTAAGTGACTTGCCCAAGGACACTCAAACAGTAAGTATAAAAAAATAATTTCCCAACACCTATGTTTCCAGTTATGACTTACTCTTAATGCAATTCTTCCTTCTCAGTCTGATATGTGCCCTACAGTCAAATATGTTTCTACCTTGTTACCTCTCTGTTCTTGCTGAAAGAAACCTAACTTTCAGCCCCATCTATTGTGGTATTTGCATGGTATTTACTTAAACCCTTAGTTAGCCAGTTCTAATTGGCTAGACTCTGTTTTTTGCTGAAAAAAAAAAAATAAAGTATCAAACAATTAAAATGGTATCTAAAACAAAATATTCCTAAGAGGCATTTAGTGCTCTACTCATTTCTCCAAATGCATGCATTATCCAGAGCATTTACCTACCAATCTTTTCATATATAACTATCCTATTTCATCTTCTTTAAATTCCTATAGTATAGCCATAATAGGTGTTATGTCATTTTATCTCATTTCAGGCACAATAAAAAGTCATTTAATGTGCCTGGCGTCAAATGACTAATTTGTGATACAGCCAATATACAAATTCTCCTCTCTGACTTTGAATCTTTTGTTCATTCCCTTCTATCACACTATCCTACTTTTGATATTACACTTAGTTCTCAACAAATATGCCCCATCTCCTCTCAAGGTATTTTCTTAGGTGTTCCCATGCTACTTCAAATTTAAGATGTCATAGTTGAATTAGTTACTTCTATTAGTCAACTTTCCTGCAAATAACCCCATTTTTGTTCTGATACCACCTAACTCTCAATTTGCCTAGTCACCAAGTCCTGTCAATTATTTATTTGAGATTACTCATTTCTCTATAAGCTGATTAAAAATCCTCATTGTTTCTCACTATGACTCTGGAATATCAAAGCTCCAAACTTCATGTGTTATTAGGTTTATTTATATACAGAATATACCCCTAAAAAATACTCCCAATTATTTTAAATTGTTCAAAGGAAATAAAAGGAATAAAATAAAGAAATCATATTAAATATAAAGTGTTTCTTCATAATTAAAGGTCTAAAGTCTTCATTGATATTTTTACTTCCCAGATGTTAATAAAAATATCAACTCAATAAGATAAATGCAAAACTTGCAATTCATTTCAATAAAATGAATAGCTACTATTTGCCAAGCAGTACTAAGCATGGTCATATTCAGGAACTCATTAAAATTTCAAAAGAACCCTATAAGATGAGAAAATGGAAGCTTTTAGAGTTTAAGTAGCATAAGCTAGCAATATGCTCTCCAATGGTGAAAACAGAAGTTTCTCTAATATACTTTTCAGCATTTATTTAATTTAGCTGCCCGAAAGGTTGGCATATTTGTATCCCTCTTAAAACTAATGACTTCATTTTCAGGAAGCAAAAATACAAATATCCTTGTGAACAGTCAGGAAGTTCAAAAATTTGTCTTCTAAGTATTCATGAATGCAGCATGGATGTCCACCCTCCCTCCCTTCTTTTGGAAAAAAGTCTCAATGCCAAATTAGATGACTTTCTTTCCTGGAAGTATACTTAGCATTTTATTGCTGTCTCAAAGAGTTAACATCTTATAGGTTAAACAAACGTATTTTTCAAGAGAAGAAAAATGAAATACCCTACAAAATGATGTGTGATAACCAGCACTTTAAGACTGTACTAAAACAGAGAACCCAAAATGAACCACAAAACTACTCAAAATGATACACATTCAGTGTCAGCTCAGAAGCCTGAAAACTCAATATGCTGACCAGACCAAAGCTGGAAATTAGGTTACACATTTTCTTTTCTTTTCTTTTTTAAACATTACTAGCACTATCCACAGATATAAGACAAATCTTACCCATTAAGCCTAGTAAACAAGAAAACACTGTAATACTTACAGTTGTCTTCTCATCGGTTTCATTTTCAAAACACTGATTTTCTTTATTTTGCTCAATACATGAAGCATTTTCCTTTGGTCCATTGCAATCTGTAAGCTAAAAATAAGTTTAAAAAAATCAATATTCCTTTTTATTTTCTGAAATGTACATTGTTTTCAAACTTTGAATATATACATTAAAATATGTAAGGCCTGAATAAATATTATTAGACGTTGCTTATTTCAAATTTAGCATACAAATGTACTATCTAACCCATTTTTATATTGCTCTCAAAGAGAAAACATAAAATGGGACAGTTATTCAAAGGCAAATTTTTATATTTCAAAGCTCCCCACCAGGGAGTGTTTAACACAGACTATTCAAAAGTAAATTGATGATCGGGTTAAAGCTGAGCATGGTTAATGGGAAGATGAAGACAAAGGATTGATATCACTTTATGTAAGTTCTCATACTTGTAGAAATCTCTATGGAAGAGACTGGAGCTCTCAGAACTATCAGTGTCACTGACTGCCTTTACTTTGGACTATCTTTTTAAGAATCTTGTATAACTAT
The DNA here is from genome assembly GCF_048565385.1 of Saimiri boliviensis. Taxonomy (NCBI): domain Eukaryota; kingdom Metazoa; phylum Chordata; class Mammalia; order Primates; family Cebidae; genus Saimiri; species Saimiri boliviensis. The sequence continues at coordinate 16,305,555 of NC_133454.1, read as the reverse complement.
AGCTTTAGATGATAAAAATAATGTCTACTTTCAAAGAAAAGGTCTGCTTACTGACCATTATAAAATAGATGTTACCTAAACTGAGGGAACACAACCTATAAAATGGTCCATTGTATATAATTGTATCACATGATCATCTTTGCCTGCACTTTAGAAATTGGGTCTTGAGAAATTGGTACAAGAAAATCTACTGCTGTTGCTGCAAAGTAATTAAATCCTTAGTCTCTGTCCTATGATTCTTTTGGCAGTATCTATGAAATTGTGGCAGATTAAATTCTTAGCTTTCAAGTAGGGCACAATCTTAGACTCCTTACAGTTCTTTACAGTGAAAGGATAGAATCCTGATAGATTCATGGTTTTCTGGAAGACGAAGGATCAGCGACTTCTGGGATGAAAAAAGTGATTTGTGGAACATCTGTAGAAACTGGGTAGTAAACATGCTGACCACAGTGAATGTTCAACTGCATAATAAGAATTTCTCACTTCAGGCTAGGCACAGTGGCTCAAGTGGCTATAATCTCAGCACTTTAGGAAGCCAAGGAGGGTGGATTATCTAAGGACAGGAGTTTGAGACCAGTCTGACCAACATGGTGAAACTCCATCTCTACTAAAAATATAAACATTAGCTGGTTGTGGTAGTACACACCTATAATCCCAGCTACTAGAGTAGCCGAGGCAGGAGATTCACTTGAACCTAGGAGGCAGAGGTTGCAGTGAGCCAAGATTGCACCACTGCACTCCAGCCTGGGTAACAGAGCAAGACTCTGTCTCAAAAAAAAAAAAAGCAATCCATCACTTAATGCACATTAATGAGGAGAGATTTCTGAAACAGCTGAAAGCTAGGACAGCTCTCAAAGCGTTTTTGCCAACTCTTCTCTGGGTCAAAGGACTTCCTCACTAACCTACCAGTCAGCCTCAGTTTCTAAGATTGACTCTGAAAGGAGTGGGTGAGCAGAAGTTTCCACTCCTTTTCAGGTAATAGCCATCGAGACATGTACCTGCCCCAGCTGTGAAAGGAGAGAAATTTGCAACCACTGTAAAAAGTTTTCTCTGATTCTAGTCTGTTGTAGATGCTTCTCTTCTATGCTCTCATCGTTGTAATTAACATATTGTATTATAAATTACATATGCATGTGTGTGTGTGTGTGTGTGTGTGTTCATGTGTGCGTGTCTGTATGTATGTATCTGTCCCATTAGAGTATGTTAGACGACAAGCAGGATATCTTACTATTTTTCAGCGTCCAGGATAAATATATACTTGTTTAATGAATGAAAAATAAAGATCAAATTAGATGAAAAACAGATGCACAGATAGACGAGCAAACACAGAAAATGTCTCATCTAATGAAGAGCAGTGTCAGGCTCAAACACTTTGGGATACCCAGGTAGCCTCTGTAACAGAAACATAGAGCTCTTTACTTTGTGCTCCCATCTTTGGGCCAGTCCTCTCTGGTCCCATGAACTATCCAAACAAATCAGGGCCATCAATCTGACTGTATTTCTCATGTAGATGTCCATAGTAAGGACGTGCCTTCTGATGAGACCCACTGAAATCAAGATGACGATTGCACCTGCACTGCCACCATTGCTGCCTGGATCCATTTTCACAATGATCACGGCAATACATCCACCATCATAGACTAACCACAAAGTAAATGACTCTGCTTCTCAGGCAGAGGCTACTTCGGAGTCCTGGGGTAGTTGAGCTTGGTATCGTGGCATTTCTCTTAGCCAGATCAGAGCCCTTATTCATTGTTTGTGCATTTGTTCATCTATCTATGCATCTCTTTGTGATAGTTAATACTGAGTGTCAACTTGATTGAATTGAAGGATGAAAATTATTGGTCCTGGCTGTTTCTGTGATGTTGTTGCCAAAAAAGAGTAACATTTGCATCAGTTGGCTTGCAAAGGCAGACTCATCCTTAATCTGGGTGAGTACCATCTAATCAGCTGCCAGCAAAGTTAGAATGTAAGATCAGCAGAAAAACATAGAAAGACTAGACTGGCCTAGCCTTCTAGCCTACATCTTTATCCCATGCTGGATGCTTCCTGCCTTCAAACATCAGACTCCAAGTTCTTCAGTTTTGGGACTCTGAGTGGCTTTTCTTCCTCCTCAGCTTCCAGATGGCCTATTGTAGGACCTTGTGATCACATGAGTTAATATTAATAAATTCCCCTTTATATATACATATATGTGTATGTGTGTTTCCATCTGTGTATGTATATATCTACATATATGTGTGTATATATATGTGTGTATATATATATATATATATATATATATATATATATATATGTGTGTGTGTGTTTGTGTGTGTGTGTGTGTGTATATATATCCTATTAGTTCTGTTCCTCTAGAGAACCATGACTAATACATATTTTAATATATATTTTGTCACCAGGAGTAGTTCTAGAGGAATAGAATATCAGTATTAATGATGGAGTTATTTAATTGGTTTTGGGGTTTCTGGAGTTGGCTGCTTAACATAATTAGCCCCCAAAATGCTAAGGACTCTACTTCTAATAGTATGGAGAACACTGATAGTCCTTGGCATGATCTGTTTAGAGAGTAATGCAAAATAAATATATTTGACACTCCTGATTCACCGCTAATGAGAGGCAAGGAGTTTAGTGACTCTATACACAACACTTTTGACTCTATGTGGATAACCGAGGAACATAATGAAGCTAGTTGGTTGCTCCTAAGTTCAGTGGACAAAATGATAAAAGGAAATAATGAAATCAGGGATTCTAACTCCTGGCTTCAGAAGCAGATAATGAGCCTCAAATCTGCTAAGATTGCCCTGAATGAGATTCTTATCTCCTGTAGAGAAAGACATGAAATTGTGGGGAAACAGATACAAACCCTTAAAGTGAGGGCACTGACTGAAAAAGAATGGGACCCTGCAACTTGGAATGGCAATTTGAGAAGGCCCTCATGAAGCTAGGGACACTGAGTTTGTGAACTCTGACGAAACCTTTTTCCCAGAAGAAACAGCTTCCCCAGTAGTGGCAACATACCCTCCCTGACCCATGCTGCTATCAGCCTTTCCACCTTTGCCTGAGGAGACAAACCCTGTACTGCCTGAGGCAACACTGATGGCCTCCCCTGAGGCAGTTGCCAGGCAAGATAATGTTGATTCTCCTCAGGAGCCTCCCTCAACAGCCCTGTTTGCTTCTACAGTTATAAATAGACTAAAGTCCTGGTGGGTCCCTAGAGGTGAGGTTGAGAGTGTGACCCATGAGGAGGTGTACTATATTTAAAAAGAACTGCTTAATTTTTCTAATTTATATAAGCAGAAATCTGGAGAACAGGCATGGGAATAGATATTAAGGGTGTGGGATAACGATTAAAGGAACATAGAGTTGGATCAGGCTCAATTTATTGATCTGGGCCAACTAAGTAGCGACTCTGCATTTAATGTTGCAGCTTGAGGAGTTAAAAAAAGTTTGTAATAGTTTATTTGCTTGGTTAGCTAAATATAGACTGAAAGACTGCCCACTGTGAGCAAGCTGGAAATGCCTGATCTCCCTTGGTTTAATATAGAGGAAGAGATCTAAAGGCTTAGGGAGAGATTGGGATGGTAGAGAGGATTAGTCATCCTATCTGGGGGGTCCAGAAGATATACTCTTGACTAATGCCTTGCAAAACAGATTTGTGAGGGCAGCACTAGCATCTTTGAAGGGCACTGTGATTGTTCTTCTCTGTATGTCAGATCTGACAGTGGGAACCACAGTCACTCAACTGCAAAATTTAAATACAGGATCCCAAGGTGGCAGGGGCCAAGAGGCAGCACTCAACCTTCAAAGGCAAGGTAGGCATAGCTCCCATAATGGACAGCAGAGGCAAAATGGCAATTGGAATAGTCTGACTTGTGTAGAGCTCTGGCACTGGCTAATTAATCACAGCGTTCCTAGAATTGTAATTGACAGGAAGCCTACTGCCTTCTTACTTAATTTACAGAAAACTTCTAGGTCAGATGGACAAAAGACTAAATTGAATTATAAAAAGAGAGGAACCTCGAGGTGCCTCAATCAATTTCCAGACCTGAGTCAGTTTACAGACCCAGAACCCCTTGAATGAAGGGGAGGCTGGGACCCCTTGAGGAAGGACCCCACTACACTACCAACAATTTATGCAGTTAATTTTTCTCTCATCCTTCCCCAAGGAGACCTCGGCCTTTTATCAAGATATCTGTGCATTGGGAAAAAAGAAATAATCAGACATTTCAGGGATTAGTGGACAGTGGCTCTGAGCTGCCACTGATTCCAGGGCACCCAAAAGGTCACTGTAGTCCTCTAGTTAAAGTAGGGGCTTATGGAAGTCAGGTAATTAACAAGGTTTTAGCTTGGGTCTAACTTACAGTGGGTCCCCAGACTCATGCTGTGGTTATTTCTTTCCCCAGTGCCAGAATGCATAATCGGTATAGACACACTTACGAGCTGTCAGAACCCCCACGTTTGCTACATGACTGGTAGGGTGAGGGCTATTATGGTGGGAAAGGCCAAATGGAAGCCATTAGAGCTGCCTCTTCCTAGAAAAATAGTAAATCAAAAACAGTATCGCATCCCTGGAGGGACTGCAGAAATTAGTGCTACCATCAAGGACTTGAAAGATAGAGAGGTAGTGATTCCCACCACATCTCCATTCAACTCTCCTATTTGGCCTGTGCAGAAGACAGATGGATCTTGGAAAATAACAGCAGATTATTATAAGCTTAACCAAGTGGTGGCTCCAATTGCATCTGCTGTACGTGCTGCAGTTTCATTGCTTGAACAAATTAGCACATCTCCTGGTATCCGCTATGCAGCCATTGACTTGGCAAATGCCTTTTTCTCTGTTCCTACTCTGTCCATAAGGCCCAACAGAAACAATTTGCCTTCAGGTAGCAAGGCCAACAATATACCTTTACTGTCATACCACAGGGGTGTATCAACTCTCCAGCTTTGTGTCATAATCTTATTCAGAGAGACCTTGATCACTTTTTGCTTTCACGACATACAACACTGGTCCATTACACTGATGACATTATGCTGACTGGATCCAGTGAGGAAGAAGTAGCAAACACACTGGACTTATTGGTGAGACATTTGCATGCCAGAAGATGAGAAATAAATCCAATTAAAATTCAGATAACTTCTACCTGAGTAAAATTTCCAGTGGTTCAGTGGTGTGGAGCCTGTCAAGATATCCTTCTAAGGTGAAAAATAAGTTGCTACATTTGGCCCCTCCTACAACCAAGAAAAAGGCACAATACCTAGTGGGTGTATTTGGATTCTGGAGGCAACACATTCCTCATTTGTGTGTGTTACTTCAGCCCATTTATTAAGTGACCCCAAAGGATGCCAGCTGGGTGTGGGCTCCAGAACAGAAGGCCCTGCAACAGGTCCAGGCTATTGTGCAAGCTGCTCTGCCACTTGGGTCACATGACCCAGAAGATCCAATGGTGCCTGAGGTGTCAGTGGCAGATGGGGATTCTGTTTAGAGCCTTTGGCAGGCCACTATAGATGAATCAGTGGAGTGGCTTCTAGGATTTTGGAGGAAGGCCCTGCCATCTTCTGCAGATAACTAGTCTCCTTTTGAGAGACAATTCTTGGCCTGTTACTAGGCATTGATGGAAACTGAACATTTGACTATGAGTCATCAAGTCACCATGCCACCTAAACTGCTTGTCAAGAACTGGGTGCTTTCTGACCCATCTAGCCATAAAATGGGTCATGCACAGCAGCATTCCATCATCAAATGGAAGTGATATATACTTGATTGGGCTTGAGCAGGTCCTGAAACCACAAGTAAGTTACATAAGACAAGTGGCTCAAATGCCCATTGTGTCCACTCCTGCCACCCTGTCTTCTCTCCCCCAGTCTGCACCAATGGCCTCAAGGGGAGTTCCCTATGATCAGTTGACAGAGGAAAGAAAGACTAGGGCCTGGTTCACAGATGGTTCTGCTTAACATGCCAGCACCACTGAAAGTGGATAGCTACAGCACTACAACCCCTTTCTAGGATATCCCTGAAGGCCAGCAGTAAAGAGAAATCTTCCCAGTGGGCAGAACTTCGAGCAGTGTATGTGGTTGCACACTTTTCATAGAAGGAGAAATAGCCAGATGTGTGATTATATACTGATTTATGGGATGTAGTCAATATTTTGGCTAGATGGTCAGGGACTTGGAAGAAGCATGATTGGAAAACTGGTGACAAAGAAATCTGGGGAAGAGGCATGTGGATGGACCTCTCTGAGTGGTTAAAAAACTGTAAAGGTATTTGTATCCCATGTGATTGCTCACCGGCGGGTGACCTCAGCAAAGGTGGATGTTAATAATGAAGTGGATAGGATGACCTGTTCTATGGGCAACACTTAGCCTCTTTTCACAGCCACCCCTGACACTGCCCAATGGGCCCAAGAACAAAGTGTCCATGGTGGCAGGAATGGAAGCTATGTGTGGGCTCAGTAACATGCACTTTCACTACCAGGGCTGACTTGGTTACAACCACTGCTGAGTGCCCAATTTGCCAGCAGCAGAGAGCAACACTGAGCCCTCGATATGGTACCATTCCTTGGGATGATCAGCCAGCTACCTGATGTCAGGTGATTATATTGGACCTATTCTATCATGGAAAGGGCAGAGAATTGTCCTCACTGGAATAGATGGTTACTCCAGATATGGATTTGGCTATCCTGCACCAAGACTACTATCCGTGGATTTACAGAATGATTTATCCACTGTCATGGTATTCCACAGAGCATTGCCTCTGACCAAGGCACTCACTTACAGCCAAAGAAGTGTGGCAGTGGGCTCATGCTCATAGAATTCACTAGTCGTACCATATTCCCTGACATCCTGAAGCAGCTGGATTGACAGAATGGTGGAATATCCTTTTGAAGTTACAATTTCAATGCCAACTAGGTGACAATACTTTGCAGGGCTGGGGCAAAGTTATCCAGGAGGCTGTTTATGCTCTGAATCAGCATCCAATATATGGTACTGTTTCTCCTATAGCCAGGACTCACGGGTCCAGGAATCAAAGAGTGGAAGTGGAAGTGGCACCATTCATCATCACCCCTAGTGATCCACTAGCAAAATTTTTGCTTCCTGTCCATGCGACAGTATGTTTTGCTGGCCTAGAGGTCTTAATTCTAGAGGGAGGAATTCTGCCACCAGGAGACACAACAACAATTCCACTAAGTGGAAAATTAAAATTGCCACTTGGACACTTTGGGCTTTTCCTACATTAAAGTCAACAGGCTAAGAAAGGAGTTATAGTGTTGGCTGGGTGACTGAGCAGGACTATCAAGATGAAATCACTCTACTACTCCACAATGGAGGTAAGGAAGAGTATGCATGGAATACAGAGATCCATTAGGGTACCTCTTAGTATTACCATGCCCTGTGATTAAGGTCAATGAGAAACAACAAGAGCCCAATCCAGGAAGGCCTAAAAATGGCCCAGACCCTTCAGGAATGAAGGTTTGGGTCACTCCACCAGGACAAAAAACAAAAACACAACCTGCTGAGGTGCTTGCTGAAGGCAAAGGGAATACAGAATGGTTAGTAGAAGAAGTTAGTCATCAATACCAGCTACGACCACATGACCTACAAGAATGAGGACTGTAATTGTCATGAATATTTCCTCCTCCTTTTGTTAAAAACGTGTATGTGCATATATGCACCTGTACTAAGAAAGTACCTTCATTTCATTTCCTTTTTCCTTTATCATGTAACATAAAATTTATTGACTTCCTGTTAGCATTGAAATATTATTAACTTTATGTAATAATATTTGGGTTGGGGATTGGTACATTTCCAGTTGTACAAAGTATAGCTGTATTATGTTAGGTGGAATTATGACCTTATTATTGTCTTTATTTGAAGATAATGTATGAACTCAGGAGATGTGTGTGGGTTCAAGTTGACAAGGGGTGGACCTGTGATGGTTAATACTGAATGTCAACTTACTTGAACTGAAGAATGCAAAGTATTGATCCTAGGTGTGTCTGTGAGGGTGTTGCCAAAAAAGATTAACATTTAAATCAGTGGGATGAGAAAGGCAAATCCACCCTTAATCTGGGTGGGTACCATCTAATCAACTGCCAGCACAGCTAGAATATAAAGCAGATAGAAAAACATGTAAAGACCAGACTGGCCTAGCCTCCCAGCCTACATCCTTCTCCCGTGCTGGATGCTACCTGCCCTCGAACACAGAACTTCAAATTCTCCAGTTTTGGAACTCCGACTGGCTTTCCTACAGATGGCCTATTGTGGGACCTTGTGATTGTGTGAGTGAATACTTAATAAACCCTATTTTATATATATATAGAACATATATATAGACTATGAGAAGAATGAGTTCCTTTATTATATAAACATAATTACACACAGACACACACACACACACACACACATACACACACACACAAAATTCGTTCTGTCCCTTTAGAGAACCCTAATACACTCTTTATTTATCTAATTTAAACTAATGTTTTCATTCATTAAGCAACTATTTTTTGATCTCTGGAGACAAAAAGACATTAATATGGACTTCCTATCGTCTGAGAAACTCTAATGAGACAGAGAAATATAAAAATACATAATTTATATAACATACATAGATCACAATAATAGAAAGTATAGGAGGAGCATCTATATTAGACTATGGAATCATGAAGGCTTCCTGAAAGATATAACATTGAAATAATACTGAAGACAAAGGAGGTTATCTAGGCAGGTAGGAGTGTTCAATCTAATGGAAAACAGTGTGGGCTTGAAAGGCAGCATGCTCTGAAGGAAAAGTCATGGATTTTAGAGCAAGAAAGAAATGGATCAAAATCCTTTTACTTCTGCCTACGATCTATGCGGAATGGAGGCAATATTTAAATTCTATCACTATCATTATTGAAAATATACAGATAGTGCCACCCATTGCATAGGGTCTTCTTCCACCTTACTAACCATCCTATAGCTGGGTTGGATGCTTTGGATTGTAAGGGAGAGAAAAATAGCTTTCCTCTACCCTCCTACATTCTTTGGCAAACCTACAAATTAAATTGACATAAGGCAACTTAACTGGAGAGAAACTATTCTAATCACATGTGTACCCATATATGCATGGGAGTCTCACAAAAATATGAAACTCAAATAAGGGACAGAATTTCCTTATTCCCCAGCTTGAAGCCTATTTAGCATTCTGAGCTACAGAAAGAAGTAAGGGTTTGGGGTTTCTGGGGCTGGTGAAGGCAAATTATAGAAAGGTGATGGGAAGAAATGTATACTGAATAAAGGTTACCTTGTCATGCAGATTAACATCTCTCAACTGGTAAAATTTGTCTTACAGTAACTCTCCTTCTGGTACAGACACATTTACTAATGAAAATCTCCTATATAAATGTAAATTTCCTTCATAAAAGGGGAGTTTTTTGGAGCTATTCGATGCCTGCAGTTTCTCAAAATAACCAGCTTTAAATAAGTCAGTATGCCAAAGAGGAATATTTGGGGCTCGCACTTTGGTTGCCTACAGTTACATTTTTGGGTGTCATACCCTGGGCCCCAATGAGATTTACAACCTTCCTACCTCATACCAGATGTTGCTCATATATACATCCATACAAAGCACTCAGTCTCAATATCATGACTGATTCTCTATGAGTTTGTTTCCACCATTACTCCTTTCTCTGGTAACTTGCTATCGATTTTCCTCTCACAGAAATAGTAATTTTCTTCTATGCTTCTATTCTTCCTTCATTTAAAAAAAGACCTTGATCACTTCAAAACTTTAATCTATCTCTGACCTTCTCCTCCCCAGAGTCAATACTGTTGAAAGACATAATAAAAGTAGTAATAGCAAAAATACAACGAAATCATTAAATGAAAAGTTACAATAAGCTAGGCCTCTCTTCAAGGATACTGATATGTATTTTATGTGCATTATCTCATTTACATGAAAAAGTATCTTACAAAGTAGGCTTATCATCCTTATTTCCAGGGTGAGAAAACAGAACCCAGAATGAAAAGCCTATGTAACTAATACACTAAACTCCTGAGACACTTTCTTACTGCCCACTCATCCTTTCAAACTGTGGTCCCCAGACCACCAGCATCAGCACCATCCACAATGTCTGAGCAAGATAAACTCTTCAATTTACTGAATCAATATCAGTATGGGTAGGGCCCTAAAGTCTGTGTTTCCATGAGCTCTCCAGGTTCTTCTGACACATCCTAGTTTGAAAACCTCTGATTAGATAACAAATGTTAAATTATTGTAAGTTAGTAAGGTATAAGACACATTTAGAAAGAGACGGATGGTTCTTGGCACAATGGAAAATTAATGCCTGTCTAATGAGTGCAGTCTCTAGTCATTTCCAAGCATTTGTTGCCAGGTGTTTAAAATTATGATGAGAACTTAGAAGTCTGAACTTTTATGTGAAATATCTTGACTTCTAAATGTTGACAACATAAAAAGGAGGTTATGAGAAGCCACTGATTTGGACTGAATTCCTTCACTAGGCCCCAAAAGACCAGACCAAATCTGAATGGAGTCACTCATGCTAGATGTCACAGAATCAAACTGACTTTTAATATGGGACAGTTTTCTAAAGAACAGGAGATTCACAACAACTCATTAGAAGAAGCCCCATGACCCTATCTAACTAAACTAGCATGATAAGAATATCTCTTCTGTTTTAACTCTATAAGGAAACTACTTTGAAATGACCAATCTGTTTTTAATTCCTTATTTCTGCTTCTCTCAGCTCCTTTTTCCCTATAAGGTCAATAGGTTCTGCTTAGCTCATCAGAACACCTTTTTATTTCATAGATGGAATGCTGCCTGATTTCAACAAATTTAGTTTAACGACCAAACTGGTTTTCAGGAAATTTTGTTCTTTGACAACAACTATATATTTTTGAAATGCCATCAGAGCTAACGTGCAATGGGCCGAACAAAATATAAACCTGGGCTGCAGTTTTCATAAGGACAGTCAGTTTGTAACCTCCATGTTAATCCCCAAATGCTGCCTTCTCTTCTCTGAATACTGGACTCTTAAAATTCACCAAGAACCTCCTGGTCCTCACTGCCTTCCTAGTTCTGTCCAAATGAAAAGCCTACGCAACTAACTGCTACACTAAACTCCTGAACCACATTCTTTTACTGCCCACTCATCCTTTCAAATTGTTGTCCCCAGACCAGCGGCATCAGCGCCACCCAGAGGTTTGTTAGAATCTTTCTCTGACTTTCTGCAGTCCTCGTTATCTTCGACTTTTGCTAACATTTCACACCATCGACCTCTTCGTCCTTCTTGAAAGTTGTACCTATATTCAGAAACGCCTCTCTCTCATACTTGTGACCCAGTCTCTTGAACTGCTCCTTCTGTCATTTCCTCTCCTCCTTTTAGCCCCTAAATCAACAGTTACTCTGAAATTCCTTTTTTTTTTTTTTAATCACTTCTCTCAATACTTACTACCCAATTATTCTCAATCTAGGCTTTATGAAGGCATTTTTCCTAATTTCTGGTGCTACATTTTCCATTGCATGCTTGTATTTCATTTAAAAAAGTCATACTGGTACCTGAAATCTGTTCTATCTCAATGTAATCACCTGTTTTTTCAGAGCCCAGTTTCGCTACCTGACTCTTGGTAATTCCACTGCCCAGTTTCTTAAGGACTATTTATGACTCCCTCCTCCACAAAACCTGTGCTTATCGTCTTGCTTTTTCCAGCTAGACAGGCTCTCTGAATCTATAATGGCCTCAGGATATATTCTTCTCCTTTACACCTTTAATAATGATTAGTCTACCTGATCTCTTTAGGAAAAACCTAGAATGTAAACAAAAGGAAGAATAAATTTGTCACTGCTTATATGTTTGTCTTCTCCATTGGAGTAAATTTAAAGCTTCTTCAACACAGTAAGTTTATTACCATCTTGACATCCTTTATAGTGCCTTAACAAAGTGCCCATAGATATTTATTATTTAATTATGCAGTGTTTATATAAGTACATCCTACATTACACAATATGCCTGGACAAATATTTGCCAACTTTACTTCAAATGTATTTATCTTTTACATACACATCAGAAAAGTTTCCTATATAAAAGAATCATATAATAAGCTTAGAAAAATCTAGAAGTCTTCCGTAAATAAGTGCAGTGATTTAATTGTTTGGTAGATTACTTTTTTCATTTATTTATACTATTTTACTCAAACCAAGAATTCCTTTCTTTGGAAATAAATGTCAGTACTAATGAGCATCATGTACAAAATCTCTGTCCTTGCAGGAACCAAAAGCCATATAAATTCTAAAAAATGTAAGTTAAAAAAGTCAAACATAGTCCTGTGATGCCAGGTCACTGGGAAGCATTGCCCCTTCCCATCCTCTAGGAATGCGAACTATACAGGCTCAGCCTGAGTCAGATCCCAGTTGTGCTCTGGAATAATTCAATTCTATTAATATTTCCTGGGTTTCATATTTATAGAACTCCCAGTTTACCTAAATCTACACTATTCTTTTCATAGCAAAAAAAAAAAAAAAATGTTACAAACTACAGAGGTATGAGGTTGAGGAGTCTCTTGGTAGGGTTCAGAACATGCTACCCCAAAATAGGGCAATGTAGCATTTGAGAAAACAGCAGAATCGGCAAGGTCACTCTTACTTTCCCCTCACCCTGAAGCAAATGCTCAAACTCATTTCAGCGGTGCCCTCTCTATACTCGGAAGGAAAGAACACCCTTATGCTCAAAGACACAGAGAAGAGAAGAAGAACCTGAACAAAGAGGCCTTGTAAAGTATCCCCCTGGTTTGTTACCATTAGATCATACCTCTTTTGCCAATGGTACTTCTGCATGGCTGTCTACTCTTCAAACTCAGCATAAAAATAGACAGCTTTCCCTGTTTCTTTGCATCTTCACTTCCATGTCATGTAAAACTTATGTTAAATAAATGCATATGCTTTTCTCTTTGTTAATCTGTTTTTTATTGTAGGGGTCTTAGCCATGAACCTAGTAATGGATAAGGAAAAGATATTACTTTTTTCTCCTACACTTTTATTTCGCAGAAGACAGCGTGCTACCATGTTATACGCTCTCCTTCAGCATCACAAACAATGGATGAGTTTCAACTGAGTCGTTCTCTTTGCTGAAATAATAATGACTTTACTAGTTTAGTCCTGAAGACAAAGGCCTCAGAATTCCTTGAAAAACTGGGCACAGAGAAATAAAACAAGGCACAGCCTAAGAGTTCAAGACAAAAGAATCTCCATTATCAAGAAAAATGTCCAACATATTTGTTGATTCAATATATAATTATTAAATTATATTACAGGCAAGGCATTGAAGATGTTTTGAGGAAAATGCAAAGAAGACAGTGTCCAAAGAGAATTTAGTGTAAGAAAGAAAATAAACATATACAAAAGTCAATATAAAACCATCAGAAAGCTTTGATTGTCAAAAATGAAGTACAGACAACACGCTCTGAAATTTCAACAGAGTTTCAGTCAAAAAAACATTTATTAAATGCTCACTATGCCAGTCCCTTAAGGGATGTAGAGTGAAGTAAGTGAGACAAGTATATAAACAGATACTTCCAATTCAATTTTCAAGTATTAGGACAGAATGATGTAATTGGACAACTCCATTTATCCAGTATTGCTGAACCATAAGGCAAAAAGTTGTTAGAAATGACATGGAAAAGGTTAGCAGAAGCCAGTTTAGGAGAGTCTAAGACATTAAGCCAAAGAACTTAGATTATCACCAAAAATAGGGAATCAAAGAAGGGTTGAGGTGAGATATGATGGGGAAGAGTAGAGGGGTCAAATGGGAAAACATTTTAAAAGATCTCACACACTTATTATTCATTATTTTATTTTTTTCCTTAATTTTTAAATGCATTCAAAATAAATTAAAGCTTATAAAAATGTTGCAGAACTTTGGAAGGCCAAGGCAAGAGGATCACGAGGTCAAGAGATCAAGACCATCCTGGCCAACATAGTGAAACCCCATCTCTACTAAAATATAAAAACTAGGTGGGCATGGTGGTGCACACCTGTAGTCCCAACTACTTGGGAGGCTGAGGCAGGAGAATTGCTTGAAGCCGGTAGGCAGAGGTTGCAGTGAGCCAAGATTGTGCCACTGCATTCTTGCCTGGTGCCTGGCAAAAGAGCGAGACTCTGTCTCAAAAAAAAAAAAAAAAAAAAGTTGCAGAAATAGAAAAAAAGTCATGTACCTTTCAGACACATTTCTAGCTTTAAAGTTGTTTATGGTAGTTGGTCTTAAACATTATCAGGTACTCCATTATGTCAATGTCTTTGCCACTGAAAACCTTTAAAAAGTCTGGCTGACTACTATGCAGGTATGCAAATAATAAAAAAGGTTTCTATAAACTAACAGATTTTTTTCAGGATACACTGTTAAAGTAAAACAAGCAAAGTGCTAAAGAATACGGTCATTCCCTCAGTATCCATGGGGAATTGGTTCCAGAAACCCCCCCAGATACCAAAATTTGTGTATGCTCAAGTCCCTCATATAAAACAAAGTAGTGTTTGCATACAACCTACACATATCCTCCCAGACACTTTTAAACATCTCTATATTATACTGCATTTCTATTTGTATTATTTTTATTGCCATACTATTATTTTTAAGGTCTTTTAATATTTTTGATTTGAGATTGTCTATGTGGATGCAAAACCTAGAAGGATGGCTAGAGAAGTCCAACTGTGTCTATTATATGCTCTCTATCATGTAAGTGTAGGGGCAAAGGAAATATTCACCTCCCTCTCTGAAGGTTCTAGTTTGCTGAAATAAACTGAAACACGAAGAAGAGTATGCAAACTTATTAACATGTAAGTGTGCACATACAAAGTTATGTATGAGCTATACAAAATTGAGATACAAAAAAGGGTCAGATACTTAAATACTTAAATAGCACCCTCTTCACAGAGGAGAAGGAGATAAGGGAAAGAGGGCAATTTTGAGGGGTAGTAAATGATTTTTAGGAGCATTAATTGAAAGAACAGATAACCATTTGCAAATTCCTCTGTTTGGAAACTGAATGGGACCTGAAGAACAGACAATAGTTTCTTACAGTATGTCTAGGTATGTTAATATTTCTCAGTCTTTCCTTTTTTTTTAAAATAGCATTTTAGGTTTTGGGGTGCATGTGAAGAACATGCAAAATTGTTGCATAGGTACACACATGGCAGTGTGATGTGCTGCCTTCCTCCCCATCACCTATATCTGGCATTTCTTCCCACGCTATCTCTCCCCAGCTCCCCAACGCCCACTGTCCCTCCATTTCCCCCCTACACCCCAGTGTGTGATGCTCCCCTTCCTGTGTCCATGTGTTCTCATTGCTCAACACCCGCCTATGAGTGAGAACATGCAGTGTTTGATTTTCTGCTCTTGTGTCAGTTTGCTGAGAATGATGATTTCCAGGTTCATCCATGTCCCTACAAAGGACACGAACTCATCGTTTTTGATGGCTGCATAGTATTCCATGGTGTATATGTGCCACATTTTCCCTGTCCAGTCTATCATTGATGGGCATTTGGGTTGGTTCCAGGTCTTTGCTATTGTAAACAGTGCTGCAGTGAACATTCGTGTGCATGTGTCCTGACAGTATAACAATTTATAATCCTTTGGATATATAAGCAGTAATGGGATGGTTGGGTCAAATGGAATTTCTATTTCTAGGTCCTTGAGGAATCACCACACCGTCTCCCACAATGGGTGAACTAATTTACACACCCACCAATGATGTAAAAGTGTTCCTATTTCTCTACATCCTCTCCAGAATCTGTTGTCTCCAGATTTTTTAATCATCACTATTCTTACTAACATGAGGTGGTATCTCAATGTAGTTTTGATTTGCATTTCTGTAATGAACTGTGATGAGCATATCAGCCCTTTGTCATATGGGTAGATTGCCAAAATTTGTTCCCATTCTGTCAGTTGCTGATTCACTCTAAAGATTGTTTCTTTTGCTATGCAGAAGCTGTGGAGTTTGATTAGGTCCCATTTGTCTATTTCGGCTAGGTTTTCTTCTAGGGTTTTTAGGGTGTTAGGTCTTATGTTTAAGTCTTTAATCCATCCGGAGTTAGTTTTAGTGTAAGATGTCAGGAAGGGGTCCAGTTTCTGCTTTCTGCACATGGCTAGCCAGTTTTCCCAACACCATTTATTAAACACGGACTCCATTACCCATTGCTAGCTTTTGTAAAGTTTGTCAAAGATCAGATGGTTGTAGATGTGTGGTGTTGCCTTCAAGGCCTCTATTCTGTTCCATTGGTCTATATCTCTGTTTTGACACCAGTACCATGCTGTTTTGATTACTGTAGCCCTGTAGCCTTGTAGTATAGTTTGAAGTCTGGTAGTGTGATGCCTCCTGCTTTTGTTTTGGTTTTGTTTTTTGGTGTTGTTGTTGTTGTTTGTTTTGTTTTGCTTAGAATTGACTTGGCTATGCAGGCTCTCTTTTGGTTCCATATGAAGTTTAAGGTGTTTTCTTCCAGTTCTGTGAAGAATGTCACTGGTAGCTTGATGAGGATAGTATTGAATCTGTAAATTACGTTGGGCAGTATGGCCATTTTCATGATATTGATTCTTCCTAACCATAAACATGGAATGTTTCTCCAACTGTTTGTGTCCTCTCTTATTTCTTTGAGCAGTGGTTTGTAGTTCTCCTTGAAGAAGTCCTTTATATCCTTTGCTAATTGTATTCCCAGGTATTTTATTCTCTTTGTAGCAATTGTGAATGGCAGGTCATTCTTGATGTGGCTCTCTTTAAGTCTGTTATTGATATATAGGAATGCTTGTGATTTTTGCACATTGATTTTGTATCCTGAGACTTTGCTGAAGTTGCTTATCAGTTTCAGGAGATTTTTGGCTGAGATGAAACAGAATCAATGCAAAAATGCTGAAAACTCAAAAAGTCAGAGTGCCTCTTCTCCTCCAAATGACTGCAGTACTTCTCCAGCAAGGGCATAGAACTGGGCTGAGGTTGAGATGGCTAAATTGACACAACTAGGCTTCAGAAAGTGGGTGACAATAAGTAACAAACTTTGCTGAGCTAAAGGAGCATGTTTTAACCCAATGCAAAGAAGCTAAGAATCATGATAAAACAATACAGGACCTGATAATCAGAAGAGCCAGATTAGAGGAAACATAATTGACCTGATGGAGCTGAAAAGCAATATGAGAATGTCACAATACAACCACAAGTATCAATAGCAGCATAGACTAAGCAGAGGAGAGAATCTCAGAACTTGAAAACTATCTTTCTGAAATAAGACAGGCAAATAAGAATAGACAGAAAAGAACAAAAATGAACAAACCAAACCTCTGAGAAATATGGGATTATATAAAATGACCAAACTTATGACTGATTGAGGTACCTGAAAGAGACAAAGAGAATGGAACTAAGTTGGAAACATACTTCAGGATAACATCCAGGAAAACTTTTCCAAACCTACCAAATCAGGCCAACATTCAAATTCAAAAAATCCAGAGAACCCAGTAAGATACCCAAAAAAAGATCAGCCCCAAGACACATAATCATCAGATACTCCAAGGTTGAAATGAAAGAAAAAATACTAAGAGCAGCCAGAGATAAAGGCCAGGTGACCAACAAAGGGAAGCCCAGGAGACTAATAGTAGACCTCTCAGCAAAAGCCCTACAAAACAGAAAAGATTGGGAGCCAATATTCAATATTCAGTATTCATTCAACATTCTTAAAGAAAAGTATTTCCAACCCAGAAATTTGTATCTGACCAAACTAAATTTCATAAGTGACAGAGAAATAAGATCCTTCTGAGACAAGCAAATACAGAGTTACTTCATCACCATCAGGCCTGCCTTGCAAGAGTTCCTGAAGGAAGCACTAAATATGGAAAGGAAAAATCATTACCAGCAACTACAAAAACACACTGAAGCACACAGACCGGTGACACTATGAAGCAACCACATAAAAAAGTCTGCTAATTAACCAGCTAGCATCATGATGACAGGACCAAATTCGCACATAACAATAGTAACCTTAAATGTAAATGGGCAAAATGTCCCAATTAAAAGTCAGAATGGCAAGCTGGATAAAGTCAAGACCCATTGGTATGCTGTCTGTAAAGACCCATCTCATGTGCAAAGACACACATATGCTCAAAATAAAGGGATGGAGGAAAATTTAGCAAGCAAATGGAAAACAAAATAAAGGGGATTACAATTCTAGTTTCTGACAAAACAGACTTTAAACCTACAAAGGTCAAAAAAGACAAAGAAGGGCATTACATAAGCGTAAAGGGTTCAATTAAACAAGAAGACCTAAGTACACTGGATATGCGTGCATCCAATATAGAAGCACACAGATTCATAAGGAAAGTTCTTAAAGAGAACTGAAAGAGACGTAGACTCCCAAAGAATAATAGTGGGAGACTTAAACAACCAACTGTCAATATTAGACAGATCATCAAGACAAAAAATTATTCTCATAGCCACATGGCAGTTACTTTAAAATTGATCACATAATTGGAAGTAAAACACTCCTCAGCAAATACAAAAAAGTGAAATCACAACAAACAGCCTTTCATACCACAGCACACTCAAACTAAAACTCAAGATTAAGAAATTCATTTAAAACCAAACAACTACATGGAAATTGAACAACCTGCTCTTGAAGGACACTTTGGTAAATAATGAAATTAAGGTAGAAATCTTTGAAACTAACAACAACAAAAAAACAAGGTATCAGAATCTCTGAGAAACAACTAAAGCAGTATTAAGAGGAAAATTTACAGCACTAAATGCCCACATTAAAAAGCTAGAAATATCTCAAATTAACAACCTACCATCACAACTAGAAGAGCTAGAGAACCAAGAGCAAATAAACCCCAAAGTTAACAGAAGATAAGAAATAACCAAGATCAGAGCAGAACTGTAGAAGACAGAGACATGAAAAACCCTTCAAAGAATCAACAAATCCAGGAGCTGTTTTTTCTAAACAATTAATAAAATAGATAGACACTAGCTATACTAATAAAGAAGAAAAGAGAGGAAACTAAAATAGACACATTCAGAAATGATAAGGGGGATATCACAACTGACCCCAAAGAAATACAAACAACCGAAAGAAAACTAGGAACACTTCTATGCACATAAACTAGAAAATCTAGAAGAAATTGATAAATTTCTAGACACATACATTCTCCCAAGGCAGAACCATTAAAAAATTGAATCTCTGGGGAATGCTGGGAAGATGGCCGCCTAAGAACAGCTCAGGACTTCAGCTCCCAGTGAAAGTGCAGAGGGTGAGTGGACGCCGCATTTCCAGACGAACTCTTATTGCCCACAGACCAGGAGATACCCAGGCAGAGGGGTCGCCAGCGTCGCAGTCCCAGCCGGTGCAGCTGTTTTGGCCCCCGCGGGGCTGATTCCGCCCGCGCGGCTGCTGTGACCACTCCCTGTTGCTGCGGTTCTCCGTACAAAAGCCACTGGTCTGGGAGCCCTCTTAGCTGGCGAGCAGAGCCCTGAGACGGCAGAGTTGGCCATTCATCTGAAATAGCGAGTCAGGCCAGGAGACTCCTAGGCAAAAAAATCCGCCAGGAGCCGGCGCCGCGGTTCAAGCCGACTCCGTGAGTCGCAGCACGGGAGATCCCGGTGCCTTTTCAACAAGCGACTGGAACGCGGGGTCGTTCAACTTAAAAGAAAAGACTCTGAGTCAGGGAGCCAGGTGATCAGGCTCGGTTGGTCCCACCCCTCCACCCCCAACAACAACAAAAACAAAAACAGTAATTGGAAACCCTCTGGGTTGAGCCCTTCAAACCAAGCACAGCTGAACCGGGACGGTCCGGCTCCGTGGGGGAGGGGCTTCCGCCATTACTAAGACTCTCCACCGCTACGGAGGCAGGCTGCCATTGCCGAGGCAACCCGCCGTTGCCGAGGCAACCTGCCACAACAGAGAGAGTCCGCCATAACAGAGGCGGGGCCACCATTGCCCAGACAGTTCTAACTACACCCATATAAAAAGGACCGCAGGGAAGAGCTCAGGGCAGCTGGGCGGAGCCCACAGCAGCTCAGCAAAGCCCCTGCGGGCAGGCAGTGGCTAGGCGTGCTGCTAGCTGGGCGGGTCCGACCTGAAAGAAAAAGCAAAAAAGGCAGTAGTGCAATGGAAACTCATAAAGCTCCAACTCCCTGGGACAGAGACAGACAACAGGTGGATAAACCCACAAAAATGGGTAGAAACCAGCGTAAAAAGGATGAAAACTCCCGAAACCAGAACACCTCTCCTCCTAAAAGTGATCACAACTCCTCACCAGCAAGGGAACCAGACCGGATGGAGAAGGAGGGTGATGAAATGACAGAATCAGACTTCAGAAGGTGGGTAGTAAGAAACTACAATGAGCTAAAAGAACATGTTCTAACCCATCACAAAGAAAATAGGAACCTTGAAAAAAGATTGGACGAACTGCTGACGAGAATGGACAGCATAGAGAGGAGTATAAGTGAATTGATGGAGCTGAAAAACACAACACGAGAACTTCGTGAAGCATGCACAAGCTTCAACAGCCGAAAAAATTGAATCTCTGAATAGACCAATAACAAGTTCTGAAATTGAGGAAGCAATACATAATCTAGGAAACAAACAAACAAAAAAAGCCCAGGAACAGATGAATTTACAACTGAATTCTACCAGAGGTACAAAGAAAATCTGGTACTACTTCTACTGAAACTATTCCAAACAATTGAAAGGAGGGATTCCTCCCTAACTCATCTTATAAGGCTAGCATCATCCTAATACCAAAACCTGGCAGAGATACAACAACAACAAAAAAGAAAACTTGAGGCCAATATTCCTGAAAAACATCAGTGCAAAAATCCTCAATAAAATACTGGCAAACTGAATCCAGCAACACATCAAAAAGCTTATCTATCACAACCAAGTTGCTTTCATCTCCAGGATGCAAGTTTGGTTCAACATAGGCAAATCAATAAATGTGATTCATCATATAAATAGAACTAAAGAAAAAAAATCACATGATTATCTCAATAGACACCAAAAAAAAGCCTTCAATAAAATTCAACATCCCTTCATGTTAAAAACTCTCTATAAACTAGGTATTAAAGAAACATACATCAACACAAGAGCCATACATGATAAAGCCACAGCCAATAGCATCCTGAAAGGGCAAAAGCTGGAAGCAGTCCCCTTGAAAACTGTCATAAGACAAGGATGCTCTATCTCACCACTGCTACTCAATACAGTATCAGAAGTTCTGGCCAAGGCAAGCAAGCAACAGAAGGAAATAAAGCATATTCCAACAAGAAGAGAAAAAGTTAAATTATCTTTCTTTGCAGATGACATGATCCTATACCTAGAAAACCTTGTCGCCTTTGCCCAAAAGCTTTGTATAAGCACTTCAGCAATGTCTCAGGTGCAAAAATTATTAGCATTCCTATACAGCGACAATAGGTAAGAATAGAACCAAAGCATGAATGAACTCCCATTCACAATTGTTACACAGAGAATAAAATACCTAGGAATATAGCTAACAAATGAAGTGAAGGACTTCTTGAAGGAGAAATACCAATCACTGCTCAAGGAAATGAGAGAGGACATAAACAAATCAAAAAAATTTCATGCTCCTGGATAGGAAGAATCAATATTTTTAAAATGGCAATATTGCCCAAAGTAACTTGTAGATTCAATGCTATTCCCATTAAATTACCATTGGCATTCTTCACAGAATTAGAACTAACCTTTTAAAAATTCTTATGGAACCAAAACAGAGCCCAGATAACCAACATAATCCTACGCAAAAAGAACAAAGCTGGAGATATCACACTATCCGACTTCAAATTTTACTACAGGCTACAGTAACCAAAACAGCAGGGTAACGGTACAAAAAAAAAGAAACATAGAGCGATGGAACAGAATAGAGAACTCAGATATAAGATGGCACACCAGCAACCATCTGATCTCTGACAAACCTGACCAAAAAAAAAAAAAAAAAAAAAAAATGGGGAAAGGTTTCCCTACTTAATAAATGGTGCTAGGAGAACTGGATAGCCATATGAAGAAAAATGAAACTGGACCCTTTCCTTACACATACACAAATTTAACTCAAGATGGATTAAAGAGTCAAATATAAAACCCAAAACTATAAAAAAAAATCCAGGCAATACCATTCAGGACATAAGCACTGGCAAAGATTTCAGAACAAAAATGCCAAAACCAATTACAACAAAAGCAAAAGTTGATAAATCAGATCTAATTAAACTAAACAACTTCTGCACAGCAAAATAAACTATCATTAGCGTAAACAGACAACCTACAAATGGTTCAACACATCCTAACCAACACAATCCTAAGCAAAAAGAATACAAGCAACAAATGGGACGAAATTTTTACAAACTGTCCATCTGACAAAGGTCTCATATCTAGAGTTTACATGGAATTTAAACAAGTTTACAAGAAAGTAACAAAAAAACTCGATTAAAAAGTGGGCAAAGGAAATGAGCAGACACTTCTCAAAAGAAGATATTCATGTGGCCAATGAATATATGTAAAAAAGCTCAACATCACTGATCATTAGAGAAATGCAAATCAACACCACAATGATACACCACCTCATGCCAGTCAGAATGGCGATTATCAAAAAGTCAGGAAACAACAAATGCTGGCTAGGTTGTGGAGAAAAGAAATGCTTTATACTGTTGGTGGGAGTGTAAATTCATTCAATCATTATGGAAGACAGTGTGGCAATTCCTCAAAGATCTAGATGCAGAAACGCCACCTGACCCAGCAATCCCATTGCTGAGAATACACCCAAAGGAATATAAATCATTCTATTATAGAGATACAAGCACATGTATGTTCATTGCAGTACTAGTCACAATAGCAAAGACATGAAAACAGCCCAAATACCCCAACATGATAGACTGGATAAAGAAAATGCGCTACATATATGCCATGGAATACTATGCAGCCATAAAAAGAAACAAGATTATGTCCTTTGCAGGGACATTGATAGAGTTAGAAGCTGTTATCCTCAGCAAACTAACACAGGAACAGAAAACCAAACACCACATGTTCTTACTTATAAGCAGGAGCCAAATGATGAGAACACATGTACACATGCAGGGGAACAACACACACTGGGGCCATTCAGGGGGTGGCAGAGGGAGGGAAAGCATCAGGAATAATAGAGAATGGATCCTGGGCTTGATACCTAGGTGATGGGTCGATTTGTACAGCAAACTACTATGGCACACGTTTACTTATGTAAGAAACCTATACATCCTACACATGTACCCTATAACTTAAATGCTGAAGAAAAAAATAGTACCTCTTATGAGATTCTTAACACTACTAAAAGAAAATACTAACTTTGCAGTAAATAATCTGAAACCTACCTTAACCAAGTGAACACAGCATAATCAGTAATTTAACAAATAGATATTTTAGATACCTTCTCAAATCATGTAATGAGAAGGATATATCCCTTTTGTAGTACTTCTGGAAAAAACATATCACTTGAATTTAATCATAAAGAAACCCCAGGAAAAAAAAAATTGAAGGCTATTTTATAAATTAAATGTCTTATATTTGGGGGAAAAAAGAGAAATTCAAGGTCTTGAAAGACAAAGGAAGACTGAGAAATATTCTACACTAAAGGTGACTAAAAAGACATGAAAACAAAATGCAATGTGTGACACCAGATCAGAGCCTGAACCAGCAAAATTTTTTTCTCTTTTTTTTTAATAAAGACTCTTAGTGGAATATTTGATAAAATTTTAATAAGATCTACAGAACAGATAATATTTAGGCCAATGCTAACTTCCTAGTTTGATAATTGTACCGTGGTTAAATAAAATAATGTAGTAATTTTTTTTTTTAGAAAATATGTACTGAAGTATTTAGAGACAAAAGGCAAGTTGCTCTTTATCCACACCCCCAAAAATATGCATGCCTTTATGCCTAAAGAGAATGATAACACAAATACTAAATGTTCATTTTGGAGAATCTGGGTAAAAGTCATATAGGTTATTTTTGACTATTTTTTAATAACTCTTCTTTGTTTTAAATTATTTATAAACAAATAGTTTTTAAAAGGAATCTATAGAACCAAAAATCCAAACTGTATGAAGACAGCATTATACTAAAACTATAGCAAAATTAGTAATCAGTATCTCCAATGTGAATATAATGAAAGAGAATGAATAAGATCTTAAATATAGAATGCTCAAAGAGATAAAAGAAAATATAAAGTCAAATTTTTAAAAGCCAAACAAATTATGTTGGAAAACAGGAAGCGATGAAACAAGAGGTAGAACAGGACAGTTCTAACAATGAGCCCTTAAAAATGGAATAAAAACTACTAATTGAAACAAAAATTAATAGGTATTATAAACCATAGACTAAACATATGCAGAAAGATTGGGAAGATGGCACAAGAAATCCCCTCAGAACACAGCACTAAAAGGCTGAGATCTAAAATAGTTAAACAACTGTACAAAGACATGAAGGACAGATTGACAGAGTCTAATATACATCTTTTCAGAGATAATACTTCTCAGAAGTATTATCTCATACTCAGAGTGAAGTATTTATGGATATGAGAGACTGGAGTATCAATGAGTTGCTAGAATACATCAAGGTCCCTGTCATGTTTGAGAGAGATCAATAAATTTAGATTTCAGAGAATAATATAACCCAGGCGTTCCCAAACTACGGCCCGCGGGCCGCATGCGGTCCCCTGAGGCCATTTATCCGGCCCCCAACCGCACTTCAGGAAGGGGCACCTCTTTCACTGGTGGTCAGTGAGAGGAGCACAGTATGTGGCAGCCCTCCAACGGTCTGAGGGACAGTGAACTGGCCCCCTGTGTAAAAAGTCTGGGGACGCCTGATAACCAACAAAAGAACAGAAGACAATAGATGTTTCCAACCAGCAGAGGAAAAAATTAGAAGAAAATATAGAAATATTTTCAGTACAATAGGAGGTGGATGTAGGAGAAAGAAAAAGGATGGTCAATGAACAATGTCTTTAAATATGTTGGGACCCACAATAATACAAATGAACTAAACATTTAAGATAGATAGCAAACTGAACAACATAAAGGTTAATAATGGTAGTAAATACTTATTAACTGACTATTCTCTATTATCTTTACAAAGATTAACTCACTGAGTCATCACAATAACTTATGAGATTTGTACTTTATTGCACCATTATTATGGATAACCATATTGAGATTTAAAGAAATTTAACAAATTGTCCAAGGACACACAGCTAGTAGGTGATGGGGCTGCGATTTACACCCAGGTAGTCTCAATCCAGAGTTTAACCTTTGTGACCATTCTATTCTACTAAGACTCAATATAGTCATACGATAAAAAATTATGTATTTATTAACGATTAGAAGCAGCTTTATGGATGCAAAAAAATGCCAGCAGGATTATTTTAAGTGAAAAAGTATGTTATAAAAGAATATATACTAATACTATCCAAAGTTTGATTAAACAAGCACACACACACACATACATACTAAAAAAAAAAAACCACCAGAATACAGTTATAATTATGTCTGAATCTTGTGATAGTAGGTGACATTTATTCTGTTCTTTATATGTCTTTTCTACAGTGATTAACCATATGTTAACCATTTTGTTAACCATTTTTTAATGAGCTTTGTACAGTGCCTGTCACATTAATGATCAAGGGAGAAAGGAAGAACCAGAGTCCTTTCATTAACTAAAGTTGAGTGAAAGCTCCAGAACCAACGATGTTGTGTTCTCTTACCATCAGAAGCTCAGATCCTAAGGACAAATAAACTGCATACTTAATATAAGATTCACCAAAGAGCTAAAATCCTAACAAGCTACCCTTTTGTGTTAGTTTCAGGATTTGATTTTGGAATCCAACCTAAATTGTGGCTTCAGAAGAAGCCTGAAATAAAAGCTTTAGCTGTAGAAACACAGCTAAATACCAGCAGTAAATAAAACATAAAGCCCAGGAATGTCAGAGCTGAAATGTACTTATGGAGATTGCCACCTACAGACTAAATCTCTCACTATACATCAGAGGAAAAAATTCACAAAAGCAAAGAAACTTGTCAAAGTTTACATAGACTCATAGCTGAACCTAGACTGGAACTCAGTTTTTCTATCTTGGATAAAGTAACTTAAGTTTCTGACATTGAATTACTTGTTCCAAACTGCTCTGCTACCAAAAGGTAGAGCCAGTATTCTAATCTGGTTTGAATGGATTCCAAAATCCATTCTGTTTCTTAATTATAATCAAATAGACAATTTTTCAATTATTCAAGAAAATCATATTTGATCAATAAATCTATGAAGTGTTTATTCATACTATTCAAGAATATGAAAGCATTGAATGCTATTCAATAATTTTTACTCACCTAGTACTTCCATTTTACTAGCACTAAAGAAATAACTTATCTCTTCTTTCATGCTTGTTTTTCTGTTACTTGAATCTCTCTCCATATATATATATAATATATATGTATACGTATGTATATATATATGTATGTATATGTGTGTGTGTGTGTGTATATATGGAGAGAGAGAATCCATCACCTCAAGCATTTATCCTCTGTGTTACAAACACTCCACTTACACCTTTTTAGTTATTTATCAATGTACAATTAAATCAGAAAATATACATTTTTAAGTTACTATGACTTGGAGATGAAGATTATTTTTAAAGAATTTTCCCTATGATCTCTTTCATTTTTGTTTTATTTTCTATGACTTACTTTCTTAAAAGCCTAGTACTTTTAGAAAGTAGGTGTCATGTCATGTAACTGCAGTTCACTTTTAAAATTTAATTTTGTTTTAGTCCCCTTATTTTTTTTCCTGCCAACCCTACCAATAGTTGTACTCAAAAACAGGCAGTAACCCTTGCCTGCATGCCTAATGCTGTTTTCCTGGATTCATTTTGCTACTGATGAAACACATGTTTGTATTAAGAATGTGCTTGTAGCAAAGCCACTTTCTACATGAAAGGAGAATTTTGTTGTGGTGATATTTTTTTCCAGTAGATAAAACTTCTAAATATCCTCTCTATTAGCTTGAGATTTTTAACCAGGCTTGATCCCAGATAAAGATCCTAACTGAATGTAGCAGGAGATCATCTTCCCTTAGAGGCTTCCCAGAAATACCTTCTTCCCTGTCAGTTCTTCATATTGTGAGCATAGAGGCAAGGAGACCATAGCATTCTGCTATAGCATTTTTCACATTTGCCTCATCTTTGTGATGTGGAAATGTGTATGGTAATGAAGAAAGTACATATTCATCTAATGAGTGAGAAATAAACAGATTTTACTTTTTGAATGCATTTTGGTAATTGGGGTTAGATGTGAAGGAATTAATGTTTTGTCTCTAATGCCCTCAGACTGAGTATAGGACCTATTTATTCCAAGTACTCTGCCTATATTATTCCAATTTATTCTTCACAAATACCTTATAAGGAAACTATCAACCCGTTTTAATATGAGGCTTAGAGTAGGTAAGTAATTTGCCTAAGGTTGTATAATCAAGACATGATAGAGTCTGAAAGCAAGACCAAGGTGTCCCTGTGTTCTTTACACTGAAACACTTCTCTGCACATTCTAAACATGTTAACGTGATCAAGTAGAGAAAAAGAATGAAATAAGAATTATACTCTTTACTCAGCCTGCCTCATTTCAATTGGCAAGGAAATACTAAATCAGTTAGTTGTTCTAGAATTGAACCACTTACACTATAATTGTTATTTAAGATACACAAACTGCTTTTGAAAAAGCAACAAAAGGCTTTAGAAATGTATCAGTTTTCTAACATAATTATTTGTCTGTGTGTGAGAGCAAGTGCAGGAAAGAAAGAGAGAAAAAGAGAGATGGTGTGGCAGACGTATGGGCAAGCCTGTGTGAACACACAAATTCGGCTATTATTCTTAGGTGGAAACCACTCCCCAGCAACATATTCAGAAATTTAGCTGGGAGATAGAAGGGTAGGAAGCCACAGAACAACATTTAGGAAATTACTAGCAAAGTAGAAATCCTGGTGATTAAAAACAAAAAGAAAAAAAGGGGTTGGGGGAAGGAGACACAAAAGACACTTGAAAGCAAGTGCATCAAGTTACCATGGCAACTAGAGAATGTGGGTTGAGATTTATATGACACCATTGTTCCAGCAGAGAAATTCTAAATGACACCCTAGTGGCGTTACAGAGTCGATGCATCTCCCAGAATGCTCCCTCTTATTACTCAAGAGTGCTTTAGGCATAGAGAAAAAACAGGACCCAGTAACTTTGTCAGCTCCAGCCTCCCTAAGACACTTGTTTCTTCGGTCTGGAGACAGAACACTCTCAATTTCTGGAGCCGGTCCTGACGAAGCTTGGCAGAATATTAGCACTCTTATATTCACCTGTGGTGAATATATATTTTTTAATATATATTTATTAAAATATATATATTTTTAAATAAATATATATTTTAAATATATATTTATTAAATATATATATATTTTAAATATATATTTATTAAATATATATATTTAATATATATTTAATATATTTAATATATATATTTAATATATATATATTTAAATATATATATATATATTTACCTTACTGTCTGAAGTCTACAATCCAGTATAACTGGAATCAGCTCCGGGCATTTAAATCCCTCTGTTTTTCTGCTGGAACAGAAGTTTGCCCTGATTCCCAGGCAATTTAGCGAAGGCTCTAAAATTCTGACTAATCAATACCATTGTTAATCAACAACACCATCAGCACAACAATTTAGTATTCATAAGAAATATGTGTTGAACATGTTATATTACTTTTACTACTAATTAACAAACCCCAAAGTAGTTATTTATAGATGCTCATATGTTTTAATTACTATGTTACACATGAATGGCAAACTGAGGCTAAGAAAAGTTAAGTGACCAGGGTCTGTAAACAAATCCAAAAGTTGGTTTCAGAGATGACAACAAAGCCTTTGCTGGGGGATTTATATTATTACGTCAAATCTTGGCTTTGGTTGAGTCCACCATTGCGACACAGTAACACAAACACTACGAGGAACATAAAACACACAAAATAACAACAGCTTTGTTCTGTTGTACCCCATTTACTGCACTGGGCAGGCTGAACTATCAGGGAAAGCAACTCCAGCCCAAATTAAGTCTAAATTAGCCATGCTCCTATTACCTCTGAATATTAGATCCCTAGTTGAGAAAAGAGGCTGTCCTATTTCTAGGCTCATTATCTTAGTTGGAACTCCATCCATTTCTTGCTTCTCACTCTTTCTTACTGATCCTCAATGGAAGGGAAAAAATAAAAGAGGAGGAGATGATTAGGAAGTTTTAAGCATCTATTATGTGCTGGGCAATGTATTTAAATACGTCATCTTATTATTCCTATGAAAAAAATCTATAGGTTAATTATTTTATTCCAATTATGCATATATGACAACTAAGAATCAGCAGATAAATAATGTCCAAGGTTACATAGTAATTATTAGAGTTTAACCAAGTTTGACCCTGGTCCCTTGCCTTTTGTCCCTCATCCCTTGGTATGTCTCTTAACATAGCTTGTCCAAATTGTAATTATCTTTAGAGTTAGAAAGGACCAGAGAATGATCAATATTTAGAGATGTAATTCATCAATATGAAAGTACTATTAAAAGTAATCAAACTATAGAAAACAAGAGTTAGCTGAATAAATTTAAAAAATTATGCATAGCCTTATATCCTCCAATATGTAATTTTAGACAAGGAGATATTTTTATAAAAGAGATTTTCCTTTTTTTTTTTTTTTAAGGAACAGGTGAGCATAGATTAGGAATTTCTATAATGCCAAGGTTCATTTCTTGCAATAAATGAGCTCCCACTTTATAGAGAAGCAAGGAGGTAATAAGAAAACCAGTAATGGCAGCTTTTGATGTGACTATTCCCTGATACTACCAAGCAGTTTCCACCAAATCAGACTAGTTGAGGGCATGTTTGTAGATAATAACTGCTACTCAAAACTGCCCATTTCCCTCATTTGGTACAGTAAAGATTATTTCTTCAGAGTGGAACTAGGAAATCATTTGCCATCTTCCATGTCACAGAGGTAATATTAGGGCATAAATTAATACATATAATTAAAATTTTAATATAAACTTGTATAGTATTAGAATGTAGACCACTACTTTCATGTTACACTTCTATAATATGAGCTTCTTTGGAAAAAAATAAAAGCAAATTACCGGTTTCCAGTAGAACAAAATGTGAATAGAATAAGTTTAACAACTATACTGTGTTATCATAGCAACCAATTTTTTTAAAAAAGAAAAACTGATGTGATAAAAAATGACACAAGAGAACGAATGTCTCAAGTTGTTATGGCAACTAGGGAATGTGGGTTGAAATTTATGTATCTAGAATCCAAGAGAATATTCTAAGCAACTAAAATAAACATTTGCTTATTAAAACATCCCCCAAATAGTACTTATCTATAAGTATTGAAGTGTTTTCATTATTTTGTCTGCTTTTTCTTTTATTTCCAATGGATGGTTTTAAATTGTGAGCATCTGTATTTTCAGTTCAGCTTACTTTCTGGCAACAGATATACCAAGATGCAATTTGGTTTGCAGAAAATGGTGCAAAAGCCAATTTCAAAATAGCATCCTCAATCATGTTTAGGTTTCTTTTACCTTTTAACTCTTCTTTTAACAAAATGTCTATTCTATCTGCTTTTTCTTTATAAAGAAGCTCTTACTTATCAATCAAATTCATTGTGTTACCTTTACCTGATTTTGGAAGTCTTCCCCTTAGACAGGGTATGGATTGAAGAATTATGTAATAAATTTGGATATTTAGGAAGCCTTCTGATATTTTATGCATGCACACTTTTAGTAGCATAACTGGTTGTTTTGGACTAAATGTTCTAAGGGCATCTGCAGTTTCTACATAACTTTGTCCATGCTCATGTAGAGTATCTCATTGTGAGAACAGGAAAGGTAAGATTATCTCATGACTCCATGCATTTTTGTAAAACCTTTTCCCACAGCCACTCATACTCTTTTTTCCACCCTTCTGTCTGCTTGGCTGATTCTTAATCATCACTTTCCACTGTCTACCCATATGAGCTAAGTGTCCCTCACCTTTGTCCTCGTAACACCCACCAAATACTTATAGCTAAATGCCATCATCCTCATCAAAATCAACATAATTAACATCATCATTATCACATATATTACTTACTAAGCATTATGGATGTGCTAGTGACTGCTAGCTAACTCGTAAATATCATTTCATTTAACCTTCGCAAAAGCCATGTAAGGTAGATATACTTGCCACCACTTCTCTATTTCAAAGATAAGGAAAAACTGAGGCCTAGAGTTTGCCATTTGATTCAGGTCATATACTAAGCAAGTTACAGCCAAGAGAATTTAATCCATGTCAATAAAATACCAAAGTTCATGTTCTTTATCATTTAGCTAATCATTAAATTTTTTCTTTAGTCTGTTTCAATACTAAACTGTGAACTTTTTGAGAATTTCAATGTGCCTGCATTATAGATTATCTGAACACATGCATTATCTCTGGTGTCTCCTGCACTGTTAAATAGAAACATAACATGAACCACAATTGTGAGCCATAGTAAAATTTTATATTTTCTAGTAGCTGTATTAAAAAAGTAAAAGGAAACAAGTAAAATTAATTTTTAAAATTTTAACTCAATATATGCAAACTATTACCATTTATACATGTAATCAACATATAATTATTAGCAAAGTATTTTACATTTCTTTTTTAGTACTAAGTCTTTGAAATCTGTGGCATATTTTGTATATATGCAACATCTTAATTTAGACATGCAGCTTTAGTGGCTACCATGTTGTACTGAGCAGCTTTAACTCATGCCTGATAAGTAGATATGTAAAGAATGTTCAGTACAAGTTTTACGGAATAAATAAATGGGCGAATATATAGAAATGGAGAATTTTAGATTTGCATTCATAAAGTGACCCGATTTACCTATATAAAACTTGGAAAAGTTTGTTTACAAGGAAGCTAAAAGTGGCTATTTTAAGTCAAAATAGAGATACGTAGTAGTGTATTCATGTTGTTATAATTACAGGATTACAGTCACATCCTGACCTATCATAGAGAATTGTCTGCGCAGACACTGATGTGTGCTGAAGTCCATAGCAGTGTATCATCAGTCAGCTCAAAACTTAGCCTCCCATTTTTAGACTATGTTTTTTTCCACTCTTAGGCTTGGGTTTGAGGTTATAATTCATCACATATTTTATTTTAAAAATTCCTTTATATCATTTTAATCAATGGCTATTAACGGTTAAGAATATGCATTTTAAATTAAATCAAATTAATTCATCCACATATATAATAATTAAAGTATATCTCAAAGTATCCCCCATAAATAATATTTTCATTATTAAGCAGGATATTTTAAGCCCATGGATGTACTGACACTATATTAAATATTACTGGGAGAAATAATCAAGTTTTAAAAATCCATTTACATGGTAACAGCTACACTGAAGACTGTAGTATCTGTGCAGTCAAAAACCCAAACTTGAAATCATATCTCAATGGCAATAGTGAATATTACTAAAACTGACCTAGGGTGGGGGAACCTATAGAATAAAACTGGCAATTGCTAAGACTTTACATAATAAAATTATTCTTGACTAAAAATAAACTGAAGAAGAGAGTGCATCAGGGAATGAGAATATGGTGGTTACTCGAGAAAACTTAAAAAAATTATTTGGAATATCTATGTGAAAAGCCAAAGGGGGAGAAAAGAACAAATAAAAATATGGCTGCCGTGATCTAATAGTTCATTGCTTATTAGGGTAGGATCCACTGACTTACCTTACAAAGGAACTGCCAATTCCGCTCTTGATGTTATTAATTTAAATTGAGTGCTAACTATAATAGACATGATTAAAAATATATAGAATTTGAAAAAAAAGCAAGGATAAAAACTAGACAAAATTGCTAAAAATAATTTCAAGACTCTGGGAACTGACCAAAAGTATACAACAAATTGAGAAATGTTCATTCATGAATAACTACTCAACCACAGATAAGATAATGGAAATTAGTGTTAGCATTGTCTAGGCATGGTCCCATCTCCACTCCTCCCAGCTCAGTTTGCTAGTTATATTAGGATGTGAAAAGTCGTAAGTACCAGTATCTTTACAGCCTAAGGGAACTCATTTGATGTGGAGTAGAACATGAGAAAAAAAAAATCCATGCTCACTGGCATTGACAGTAACAAAAATAGTCTTGGTGGCAAGCAAAAAGGAGAAACAGTGGCTCCACTGACCTTAGGCTGTGGTGCTGGTTGGAGCGTGCAAAACATCAGCAGACTAATTGGTAGTTGAACAGGAAGATCCACAAAATGAGATAGCCATAAAGGGCCTTGATAAGCTATTCACACCACGCTGCTGACATGAAAGTCTTAAAACTGTCCAGCAGAGGTTAGAGAAGGCCCTAGCCTCTCTATATATCCCTGGCTAAATATAATCCCAAGTGCAGAGAAGACATGAGAACAGAGTGCTAAAGAGAGTAAAAGTGACTGGGCATGGTGGCTCACACCTGTAATCCCAGCACTTTGGGAGGCTTAAGCAGGCAGATCACCTGTGGCTGGGAGTTCAAGATCAGCCTGATCAACATGGAGAAACCTCATCTCTGCTAAAAATACAAAATTAGCCAAGCATGGTGACACATGCCTATAATCCCAGCTACTCTGGAGGCTGAGGCAAGAGAATCGCTTGAACCTGGGAGGCAGAGGTTGCTATGAGCCGAGATCATGCCATTGCACTCCAAACTGGGCAACAAGAGTAAAACTTCTCAAAAAAAGTAAAAGTTGGCAATGGCTTGTCAACTACATGAACTATGAATGGAATCCCCAAACCAAACACAGATCCATCAATAGAGGGTGGGAGCCTTGATGATTTAAGATATTTAGGCACAAACTCTATTGAAATACTGGCCTGCCACTGAGTTATTCTGACAGAGGGATGACCCATAGAAAGCCAGAATTTAAAAAAAAAAAAAAAGTGAATATTAAAATACTGCAGGAAAAGATTACACAGATCGAATACAGTAAAGCTACAAACAAACAAAACACCTGCAATAACAACAACCATCAGAGTGGGAGACAGAATCTAGATTTGCTATAATCTGCCATCTAAAATGTCCAGTTTTTTAAAAAAGAGACATGCGAAGAAACATGAAAGTATAACCCATGCTGAAGAGAAATATTATCAATAGAAACTCTCTCTCAGTAAATACACACTAGACCTAAAAAGGACTTTCAAGCAAATATTACACATATATTCTAATAACTAAAAACTCATTTTTAAAAATTAAAATATGACTATAATGACTCAACAAATGGAAAAGTCTCAATAAAAATCAAGCAATTATTTTAAAAATTTAAGTGGAAATGCCAAAGTATAACATTTAATAACTGAAATTTAAAAATCACTAGAGACTCAACAGCAGTTCTGAAATGTCTGAAGAAAATATTAGTAAACCTGAAGATAAGAAATTATCTGATCTAAAGAAAAAAGAGAAAAAAAATAAAGAAAAATTAACAACCTTAGAGACCTCTAGGACAACATCAAACATACCAACACAAGCAATGGGAAGTCCCAGATGTGAAAAATGGAAAACAGGCAGTAAAAGTAAACCCCAAGCTTTTCAAATTTGATGAAAACTACTAATCTATAGATCCATGAAACTCAACAAAACCAGAATAGAAAAAACACAAAGTAATATCCATCTAAACACATCATAGAAAAACTGTTAAAAGAAAAAAAAATATTTAAAGCAGCAAGATAAAAAAAAATGACTCATTAAGTACAGAGAAACAACAATATGATTAATGGCTGACTTCCCACAAGAAAGAATGGTGGCTAAAAGACAGTGGAATTATGTATCAAAGTGCTTAAAGTTAAAAACAAAACCTGTCAACCAAAACTTCTTCAGGGAAATTATCCTTCAAAAAGGAAGACAAAATAAAGTCATTCCCAAATAAACAAAAATAAAGAAAATTCATTCCCAGCAGACCTAAAAACTAGAAAAAACTTTTGTCCATCAGTAGCTGAACAGTTATACAAACTGTGGTATATCTATTCAATGGAATGCTACTTGGCAATATAAAAAAACACGCTATGGATAACACACAACAACCTGAATGTATCTCAGAGGTATTATGCTGAGTGAAAGAAATTAGTCTCAAAAGGTTATATAGTATATGGTTCCATTTACACAAAATTATAGCAATGAGGAAGAGATCAGTGGTTACCATAGGTTCAATGCGGATGGAGAAGGTGATTATAGAGAGTTAGCATAAGGAAGGTTTTGGGGAAATAAAATTGTCTTATATCTTGATTGTGATGATGATTACATGTGTTAAAATTCATAGACCCATGTAACAAAAGGTATCTTTATGAGAATTGGAGTAAAATAAAATAAGACCAAGAAAACCCTCATAGTTGAATCCTACACTGACGATGAATGTATTTTTTTCCTTAGAGACAGAGTCTCTTTCACCCAGACTGGAGTATTGCAGAGTGATCATAGCTCACTGTAGTCTTAAACTCTGAGGCTCAAGTGATCCTTGCACCTCAACTTCCTGAGTAGCTAGGACTACAGATATGAGCCACCTTGTATGGAGGATGTATTTTATAATATATAAATTATACTTCAATAAAGCTGTAGATAAATAAAAGTCACTTGGAAACAAAACATAATTCAGGCAGGACTTCTAATGCTTTAGGCCCTTCAGGAATAAAAGTTTGTTCATCCTAGCAAGGAATCATGAATAGTTCAGGTTTTCAAATATATGTATTCGTATAGAAAATTCACAGAATGTACTGATTTAACAGAAATTACCTTCCAAAACAATTCCTTAAACCAAATTACTTATATAGTTTTCTTAGAAGTAGTCACAATCATACATATTGTTTTAACATTCTCAGGGTCAGAATGGTTAGGACTAAGTCCCTCCTGAGTCAAAATGGCAAATCACATACCAGAATCTCTGGAATACAACTAATGCAGTGTTAAGAGGAAAGTTTATAACAGTAAACACTTACATCAATAAGTTAAGAAGATGTAAAATCAACCTCACGTCACACCTAAGGAAACTGAAAAAGCAAGAGCAAATCAACTCCAGAGCTAGCAGACGAGCAAGTAACCAAGATAAGAGCTGAACTGAATGAGACTGAGATGTAAAAATCATTTTAAAAAATCAACAAAACCAAAAGTTGGTTTTCTGAAAAAATAAACAACATTGATGGATTGCTAGCTAGATAAAGAAAAAGAGAAGATCCAAATAAATACAATCAGAAATAGCAAAGGTGATATTACCATCAACCCCACAGAAATACAAAAAAATACAAGAACTCTATTATGAACACCCCTATACACATAAATTAGAAAACCTAAAAGAAAAATGCAGGACATCACTAATCATTAGAGAAATTCAAATCAAAACCACAATGAAATACCATCTTATATTGGTCAGATGGCTATTATTAAAAATTCAGAAAATGACAGATGTTGGTGATGTTGTGAAGAAAAGGGACAATTATACACTGCTGATGGAAATGTAAAGTAGTTCAGCCACTGTAGAAAGCACTGTAGAGATTTCTCAAAGAACTTAAAACTACCATTCAACCTAGCAATCTCATTACTGGGTACATAGCCAGAGGAATATAAATCATTCTACCAAAAAGACATGTGCACTCATATGGTCACCACTGCACTATTCACAATGGCAAAGACATGGAATCAATCTGGATGACGAAATCATTTTTATACACCTGTACAGGCGCATGCGAACACACGAACACACACACACACACACACACACACACACACTCACACACACTCTGAATATATTATCAATGAAAATCAACAAAATGGTGTATGGTGTATTGTGACTTTCTATACTCTTTGCTAAGACTTTTTGGACCCAGTGGTGAAAGGAAATACCAGAATTCTCTACCTCTTTTTTAAGCAAACCTATGCAATCAATTTCATTCCCACCACATCACACACACACACACACACACACACACACACAGACAGAAGGATTATTTCCCCCACCACCCCTCCAGGCTCCACTGGCCACAAAACTCAAGATTTACAAGGAAGAAAACAGTCCTGGCTAGGTTGAAAAATTTACTGACATGCTCTCAGAGGAATTCATGTCAAGAAAATCCATATCCGCCGGGCACGGTGGCTCAAGCCTGTAATCCCAGCACTTTGGGAGGCCGAGACGGGTGGATCACGAGGTCAAGAGATCGAGACCATCCTGGTCAACATGGTGAAACGCCTTCTCTACTAAAAATACAAAAAATTAGCTGGGCATGGTGGCGTCTGCCTGTAATCCCAGCTACTCAGGAGGCTGAGGCAGGAGAATTGCCTGAACCCAGGAGGCGGAGGTTGCAGTGAGCCGAGATCGTGCCATTGCACTCCAGCCTAGGTAACAAGAGCGAAACTCTGTCTCAAAAAACAAACAAACAAACAAACAAAAACAAGAAAAGAAAAGAAAAATCCATATCCCATCACTAATTTTCAGGGTATTAAAATCACTTTCTCAAGAATGTTACAGGGACCCTTCGGAGTATGAGAGCAATTCGCTTCAAAGAGGCTTTCTCGCTTTTCTCCTTCAAACATGTATCTCATGTATGCCCCAGGAAGATGTGTACAGATTGACTTTCTGGGGATTTTTTTCTTCATGCACAGATATGGCAGCAATAAATTACCATTGATGGGCAGACAGACATTCCAACAACATCTGAATATTGAATACTTCTTATATGTCTACTAAGTGTTTTACATACTTTATCTCAAATGACCCTTACAATAAGTTTGAGAGACAACCATTATTATTTTCATGGTATCCTGAGCTTTGTGAGGCTCAAACAGTGTGAAATAATTTCCCCAAAGTAATGTGGTTACCTTAAAATACGCTATGAAAAATGTATTATTCCTAGTTTACAAATGAGAGAAATGAAATGACTTAGCAAAGTTTACAGAAAAAGAAAGAGTTGAACTGGAATCAAAATGCAGTTTGATGTTACTTTAAATTTACACACTTATCAAGGTGGAATTCAAGTACAGGCTTTGGAGACAAGACGACTTAGGGTTATATTCCACTCTTTTCATTTACTAGTACCCTGACCTTGAGCACATTACTCAACCTCTTTGTACATTGGTTTCCTCATCTGTAAAATGAACATAAAAGTGATAAAGCATGTATTGGGTTCAGTACATAGTAACTACTCCATAAAAACAGCTGGTGTTACCATTGTCATTACAATATTGCACCATTAACTTCAGCTAAATTAAATTAATTCATCCAAAGAATTCTGACAGGACTGTAACATAGAGATATTTATCTATAAGGAATTGGGAGGAGAGGTCAACTGCCTAGAACAAAGGAAACCTGGGTGGAGAACCATAGGGGGAATACCTGATTGGCCAGGATCACTATGACAGATTTGAGAACCCTAAGGTAGTAACAAGTGCAACAGGCATTGGAGTAGAAACTGAAGGAGAATTAATAGGCACGTATTAAATGCTAGGAAACGTGAAACCTACCTTAAATTCTTCATCTTATTTTACCTGAAATCAGGAGACTCAATTTTTCCTTAGATTATAATAAATCACCAAATCCTATTATTTTTGCCTTTGAAATTTCTCTCAGATTGATTGTACTATACCATTCCTCTCATCCCTTCTGTCATCTCCCTGAATCAAGGGCCTATTTTTTTATACTCAGATGCTTAAACTGTCCTGGTATAGCATGCCTTCTATTCTTCACTTCAAGTCCTTCATGTTCCTGTGGCAGCATGGAAAGTCTAAGACTTAGATTAAGACAGGCCTATTTTGTACTCTTAAGTTTTGAACTGAAATATAACTCACATGCTATAAAATATGCCTTTCTGAAGTGTACAACTTAGTTATTTTTACTATATTATCATCATCCCTATATAATTTCAGAATATTTTCATCACCTCTAAAAGAAACCCCATATCCATTAGCAGTTAACGTCTATTTCCCCTTCCTCCAGGCCCTGGCAACAATAATCTACTTTCTATCTCTATGAATTTGCCTATTCTGGAATTTTACATAAATTGAATCATATAATATATGAAATGGCTTTTTCCACTTAGCATGTTTTCAAAATTCATCCATGTTTTAGCATGTATCAACAGCATATGCTTTTTAAGGCTGATTAATAGTACTCCTTTGTATAGATTCTACATATTGCTTATTCATTCATCAGTTAATGGGCACTAGGGTTATATTTACTTCTGGCTATAATTAATAATGCTGCTATGAACATTTATGTAGAGGTTTTCATGGGAACATATACTTTCAATTGTCTTGGATATATACGTAGAAGCGGAATTGCTGATAACTGTGTTTAATGTTTTGAGGGGTTAGGCAGACTATTTATCAAAGTGGCCACACTATTTAAAATTTTCAATTTCTGTATGAGAATTTCAATTTCTCCATATCCTAGTCAACACTTCTACCCTCTGGTGGGTGTGACTTGTTATCTCATTCTATTTTGACTTCTGTTTCCCTAATGATAAATGTTATCAAGCATCTTGTTGTGTGTTTTAGCCATGTGTTCATCTTCTTTGAAGAAATATGTATTCAAATCCTTTGCCCATTTTTAAAAACTGGGCTTTTTATTGTTGGCTTGTAAGAGTTCTTATACATGCTGAATACTTGACCCTTTCAATATATAAGTTTTGTGTATTTTCTATCATTCTTTGGGTTGTCATTTTTACTTTCTTAACAGTAACCTTTGAAGTACAATAGTTTTTAATCTTGATTTTATTTGTTGATTGATGGGCATTTGGGTTGGTTCCACATTTTTGCTATTGTGAATTGTGCTGCTATAAACATGAATATGCAAGTATCTTTTTCGTATAATAACTTTTTTTTCTCTGGGTAGATACCCAGCAGTGGGATTGTTGGATCAAATGATAGTTCTACTTTCAGTTCTTTTAAAGAATCTCCACACTGTTTTTTTTTGTTTGTTTTTGTTTTGTTTTGTTTTGTTTTTTTGAGATGGAGTTTCACTCTTGTTACCCAGGCTGGACTGCAATGGCGTGATCTCGGCTCACCGCAACCTCCGCCTCTCGGGTTCAAGCAATTCTCCTGCCTCAGCCTCCTGAGTAGCTGGGATTACAGGCACTCGCCAACATGCCCAGCTAATTTTTTGTATTTTTTTAGTAGAGACGGGGTTTCACCATGTTGACCAGGATGGTCTCGATCTCTTGACCTCATGATCCACCCGTCTCGGCCTCCCAAAGTGCTGTGATTACAGGCTTGAGCCACCGCACCGGGCCCACACTGTTTTCTATACAAGTTGTGCTAGTTTACATTCTCACCAGCAGTTTAGAAGTGTTCTCCATTCACCACATCCATGTTAATATTTACTCTTTTTTTATTTTTTATTAGGGCCATTCTTGCAGGAATAAAGTAGTATCACACTGTGGTTTTGATTTTCATTTCCGTGATCATTAGCAATGTTGAGCATTTTTTCATATGTTTGTTAGCCATTTGTACATCTTCTTTTGAGAACTGTTTATTCACGTCCTTAGCCCACTTTTTGATGGGATTGTTTGTTTTTTTCTTGTTAATTTGTTTGAGTTCATTGTAGATTCTGGATATTAGTCCTTTGTCAGATGTATAGATTGTGAAGAGTTTTTTTCTCTGTGGGTTGGATGTTTACTCTGCTGACTGTGCCTTTTGCCATGCAAAAGCTCTTTAGTTTAATTAAGTCCTAGTTATTTATCTTTGTTTTTATTGCATTTGCGTTTGTGCTCTTGATCATAAAATCATTGCCTAAGCCAATGTCTAGAAGGGTTTTTTCAATGTTATTTTCTAAAATGTTTACAGTTTCAGGTCTTAGAGTTAAGTCCTTGATCCATCTTGAGTTGATCTTTGTATAAGATGAAAGATGAAGATCTTTGCCTTATCGAAGATCAGCTGGCTGTAAGTATTTAGGTTTATTTCTGTGTTCTCTATTCTGTTCCATTTGTCTATAGACCTATTTTTATGCTAGCACCATGCTGTTTTGGTGATTAAGGCTTATAGTTTGAAATTAGGTAATGTGATGCCTCCATATTTGTTCTTTTTGCCTAGTCTTGCTTTGGCTATGTGGGCTCCTTTTGGGTTCCATGTGTTTAAAAATTTTTTTTTCCAATTCTGTAAACAATAATGATGGTATTTTTATGGAAATTGTGTTGAATTTGTAGATTGCTTTTGTCAGTACGGTAATTTTCACAATATAGATTCTGCCCATCCATGAGCATGAGATTTGTTTCCATGTGTTTCTGTCATCTATGATTTCTTTCAGCAGTGTTTTCCTTGTAGAGGTCTTTCAACTCCTTGGTTAGGTATATTTCTATGTATTTTAATTTTTTGCAGCTACTGTAAAAGTATATGAGTTCTTGATTTGATTCTCTGCTTGGTCACTGCTGGTATATAAAGATGTACTGATGGCTGGATATGGCGGCTAACACCTGTAATCCCAGCACCTTGGGACGCTGAGGAGGTTGGACCATGAGGTCAAGGCATCGAGATCATCCTGGCCAACATGGTGAAACACCATCTCTACCAACAATACAAAAATTAGCTGGATATGGTGGCACACCTGTAGTTGTACCTACTTGGGAGGCTGAGTCAGGAGAATTGCTTGAACCCAGGAGGCAGAGATTATAGTGAGCCAAGATCATACCACTGCACTCCAGCCTGGCGACAGAGTGATACCCCATCTCAAAGAAAAATGAATGATTTGTGTACATTGATTTTCTATCTGGAATCTTTGCTGAACGATTTTATCAGTTCTAGGAGCTTTTGGAGGAGTCTTTAGGGTTTTCTAGGTAAACCATCACATCTTCAGCAAACAGCAACAGTTGACTTCCTCTTTACCAATATGGATGCCCTTTCTTTCTCGTCTGATTGCTCTGGCTATGACTTTCAGTACTATGTTGAAGAGGGGTGGTGAGAGTGAGTATCATTGTCCTGTTATAGTTCTCAGAGGGAATGCTTTCAACTTTTCCCCATTCAGTAATATGTTGGCTGTGGGTTTGTCATAGGTGGCTTTTATTACATTAAGGTATGTCCCTTGTATGCCAATTTTGCTGAGATTTTTAATCATAAAGGGATGCTAGATTTTGTTGAATGCTTTTTCTATATCTATTGGGATTATCATGTGATTTTTGTTTTGTCAACTATAATTTTTTTCTTTGTGATTACCATGGGGTTAACATAAAAAGTCTTGCAGTTATAATACATTATTCCAAGCTGATAACAACTTAACTTTGGTCACATAAAAATATTCTAACCATTTACCCTCACCTCCATTACTTATAATTTTTGCCTTAATTTACCTATTTATTTATTGAGATTGAGTTTCACTCTTGTCACCCAGGCTGGAATGCAATGACACAATCTTGGCTTACTGCAACCTCTAACTCCTGGGTTCAAGTGATTCTACTACCTCAGCCTCCTGAGTAGCTGGGATTACAAGCACCCACCACCACTGATGTGGTGGGGACTGTGGGAGATGTTCAGCCCAGCTAATTTTTATATTTTTTGTAGAGAAAGGGTTTCACCACGTAGGACAGACTGGTCTTGAACTCCTGACCTCAGGTGATCTACTCACCTCACCCTCCCAAAATGCTAGGATTACAAGTGTGAGCCACTGCACCTGGCATACATCTTTATTATATTATCTTTGGCCACTAATTGTAGCCATTGTTGTTTCTAATCAGACTGGCTTGTTGTGCAGCATGGGTGTGAGGAGGTACAGCAGGCCAGCTGGCTCTTCAGTGGCTTCCCTACTGTGCAGGTTGGTCTGTTCCATTTGGGGGTTGGGTGCTATGTGGGTTCAGATCTAGTGGTCATCTTGTTTGTCTCAGGCTCTGGGCAGCCAGGGTTGCAGTGCTGCAGGTACCCAAGTAAATGTAAGGGAAAAACAATAGAACCTTAGGGATGGAAAAGTCAGTGACTACTGGCTCCCAGGGCGGAATGCACTTCAGCAGTGGGTTTAGTTTCAAGATGGTTTAGTTTAGTTCCATTCTGTAACAGCTTAGGTCATGGGGATGAGAGGAGTGCTGAACATGGGTTCCTACTATAAAGCAATACAGTCATATGAACTCCTGGGTACTTTCCAAACTGCATTTGGAGTCTGTGAGGACTGGGAGCCTCTCATGCTGGAGAACTGCTGGTGTCTGTGGTAGCAGTGGGGACCATGGGAGATGTTCAGCTTACTTTTTTCTCGTAAGAAGTCCTTTCTCTTTCTGACTCCAAGTCGGGGAAAGAGTAAGACAAAACTGTACAAGGATTTTGCTGCTCCTTTGGTACTCTTCAGCACAGTTCTTCAGCCACTCCAGTCAAAATATAGTTATATATTCATTGTTTTGGTCCCTCTTTGTAGGGGGAGACAGGCTTCAGGGAACTGTATTTGCCCCTCTTACTGATGTCCTAAAAGCTAATTTTCCATGTAAATGCTGCAATTTGAATATAAAGAGCCAACAAGCCTAGAAGTCTCAGAGACTGGAATTTCATATAAGCAAACAAGACAAAAACGTTTTCTGTACTACTCCCACCCCCATCCCCACCAAAGAGAAATTCAAGCAGAACAGGAAAAGGATGGGAGGATTGTGGCATGAAGATGAATACTGGTATATATATATTTCCTCAGTTAGAAATGCATACTTTGCATGTTATTAATCGTTAGTAATCTCAATAGAGAATTTAAATAAAGTAAAATTGAATAATTTTATATGAGCCAGGCAGGGGTGTGCTAGTAAGTGTTTCAAAGCTGGTTCCTAGTGGTTAAGAGCCCTAATTAGTGGAGGTTGCTAATTTCCAAAGTATAAATATTCCCAACATAACCAATTTCAAGTTACCAACATGATGTCAAAAAAGTGGGAAATTTTAAATTATTTGAAAACTTTAAAATCAATTTTGCCAGCTGATTTAAGTTGGCTTTAGCACA
This sequence comes from Saimiri boliviensis, assembly GCF_048565385.1. NCBI lineage: Eukaryota > Metazoa > Chordata > Mammalia > Primates > Cebidae > Saimiri > Saimiri boliviensis. The sequence goes on along the minus strand of NC_133454.1, from coordinate 16,261,504 downwards.
CTAGTGGGACCAGGGTTGTTTCTCCAGAGCAGAGGCTGAATTAAGCATTTACTTATTAGATCTTTTCTGCTCTCTCTTGTGGGCATTTAGTTCTCTAAATTTCCCTCTACACACTGCATTCAGTGTGTCTCAGAGATTCTGGTATGTTGTGTCTTTGTTCTCATTGGTTTCAAAGAACATGTTTATTTCTGTCTTAATTTTGTTATTTACCCAGTAGTCATTCAGGAGCAGATTGTTCAGTTTCCGTGAAGTTGTAAGGTTTTAAGTAAAGTGCCACAGCCAGACGCCTTTAAGAACACAATGAAAATTATGAAAATTCTCCCTTAAAAAAGTATGAATTTGGCACATTATTTAAGAATCCCAAGTTAGCTATTAAATTTCCAACAGTGGCATACTAGTAATCCAAACATTATTTATAAAATTGTTTCTAGAACTAAATTAATTTATATATGTGAAATGTTCTATAAATGTACATATAGAATTTTTGAGAAGTAAAAATGAAGGCTAGTTTACAGATATATTTTATGTGAGAAAAATGTTACATTTAGTAATAGTAATTACCATATTGGTTTCTGCATCTCTGACAAAAAGGTATCATTTCACTAAGATAATTAAAAATTACCATTAACCCTTTGCTACTTTTATGATAAAACCTTAACTCATTATTTGGGTATTTCTAATCTGAGTTAAACCAGCTTTTCAGTCTCATTTATAACTATTCTTCCCTTACAACCACCCCATCTTTCTCTTATTTCAAGTCTCTTGCCACACTGAAATTCTCACCAGTTGACAGATTGAGTAAAACTTTTCATGCTAGATTCTCTGGGACTCTGTACTTGATAATCCTTCTGCCAAAAGGTCCTCTGTTATCCTAATTCACACAGTTATTTTCAAGTTTCAGGCCTAATGTCAACCTTCCCCACAAATACTTTGGAGAATTAGTTGGCAGTATTATAGAGTTAAATATACGCCTATCCTAGGACCCACCACATCCACTCCTAGGAAATTACCAAAAAGAAATTAAAGGCTATGTCCACAAAAAGATTTGTACAAAAAAGTTCACAGCACTTTTTTCATAATAGCCAAAATCAGTGAATAACTCATCAATAGATCAAGTTGTGATATATTCATATAATGTAACACTACTCAGCGATAAAGAAGAATGAACTACTAATGCATACAACAACATGGATAAACCTCAAAATCATTATATGGAGCAAAAGAAGCCTGACACGAATGCACACATATTTATGATTCTATTTACAAGAAGTTCTAAAGAGACACAGCTAATCCCCAGTGACAAAAATAAAAAAGTCTAAGGGGTAACGCGTGATGTGATTCTAAAAATACATCAGATAACTTTTCAGGGTGATAGAAATTTGTGGTGAAGTTTACATGAATATATGCAAGAATCAAAGTTCACAAACCAAGGACTTAAGGTCTATGCATGTTATTGGATATAAATTATAACTCAGCTATTGCTTGGCTTGATATTCTAAGCATTAATTCTGAAATTCTCCCTCTATTACAATAGATCTACATTTTAACAACCATCCAAGGTGATTCTTATGAAGATGATTAATTGATCTCTCTTTGGAAAGCATTATTGATTATAGAGTTTAAAACTCATCCTTTTACTAAAATTATACTTTCCACAAAGTAATAAACAATACATAAATAAATCAGAGTTCTGACCATGACTCTAGATGGTTATATTAATAGATACAGTGAGGCGCAAATAGAAAGATTAAGACACTGTTCATATAGTCTAGACTCTAGACCCCAAAAACAAGATACACTTCAGAATCATACAGAAATCATAAAATATAGAACTTTGGGTTCTACCCCTGCACCAAAGAAGCAGAATATTTTTGTATCGAGATCCAGGAATTACTTTTTTAAAAAAAAGCTTTCCATGGAGACAGTGACATCAGCAAGATGGCAGAATAAGAGCAAACATGCTCATTTCCTCCACAAAAACAAAAATTCTGTACCCATTCACATCCAAAAGTTTATCTGCAGAAATCGTAGGATTCATATAGGAGGTTGCGAGCCCCCCCACCCCACATGGAGCCCAACACCTAGGAGGGTCATTTCAAGAGTGCAAACCAGCACCCAGGTATCTGATACAACAACTGTGCTCGGTTCAAACCTAGAAACAGCCACTTCCAAAAGAGCTTAGTCACTGTCGGTAGTTCTGTCATTTGCAGCAACATAGATGGAAATGGAGGTCATTATACTAAGTAAAATAAGCCAGGTACAAAAAGACAAATAGCTTATGTTTTCTCTCATATTTTAGAGCTAAAAAAAAAGTAGATCTCATGAAGGTAGAGAGTCTAATGGGGTTACCAGAGACTGAGAAGATTATAAGGGAAAGGAGGTTGAAGAGAAGCTGGTAAATAGGTACAAAAATACAGTTCAATAAAATAAAAAAGTTCTAGTGTTCAATAGTATAGTGGGATAACTATGGTTAACACTCATTCATTTTTTTATGTATTTCAGAATAGCTGTAAGAGAATTGGAATGTTGCCAACACAAAGAAAAGATAAATGTTTGAGGCTATGGATAGCCCCATTGCCTGAATTTGACCATTACACATTATATACATGTATCAAAATAGCACATGTATCCCCAAGATACATACAACTATTATGTATCAATTTTGAAAAATCTAAAAAATAAAAGTTCCCTATGAGATTAAAATGAGCAGCCCAATTAGGAAAGACTGACCCACATAGTAAATACTAGCAAAGAAACGGATCAGAATATGATGTGGTTACCTATTCAACTATATCTTCTCCTTGTATTAAAAAGATTTCTAAGACCTACCAATCTATTTGTTCTCAATTTTTTTCTAATATAACACAAAATATTTGTATTGCTTTATTCATAATCAGTAGACACAATGTTTTATAGTATTATATGATTTGGATCTATGTTATCCCCACCCTCAAATCTCATGTGGAACTGTAATCCCCAATGTTGGAGGTGGGCCTGTTGGGAGGTGATTTGATCATGGGGGGCAAATTTCCTCCATGGTCCTGTCCTCAAGAAAATGAGCTCTTATAAGATCTGGTTGTTTAAAAGTGTGTGGCACCTCCTCAATCTCTGTCTTCCTCCTGTTTGGGCTCCCCATTTGCCTTCTGCCATGATTGGAAGCTCCCTGTGGCTTTCCCAGAACCAGGTGCCAGCATCATGCTTCCTGTATAGCATGTGGAACCATGAGTCCATTAAACATCTTTTCTTTATAAATTACCCAGTCTCAGGTATGTCTTTATAGAAATGCAAGAACAGATTAATACATAGTAGAAAGAACTAAAAATTTGAAGCCAGGTAGACCTGGGCTGGAATGCTAGCTCTGCCCCTTCAAAGCATGTGACACTGAGGAAGTCATTTATCCACCTGAAGTCTCAAACTCCCTTTTAGGCAAAAAAATTGAGTTATTGATATTTCTTTGACATAATGAATATGAAAGCATCAAGTACATGGTATATAAATATTAAAGGTTTCCTTTATTTTATCCCAATAAATATTTAACAGATATTTCTACAAGTAAAATAAAATGGGAAATCTCCTGAATTTGTAGTGAAATAGATCCTTCTTACTGGTTAGAAAGTGCTAATCTTCTGGGCATGGTGGTGGGCACCTGTAATCCATCTACTCAGAAGGCTGAGGCAGGGGAATTGCTTGAACGCAGGAGGCGGAAGTTGCAGTGAGCCAAGATCATGCCACTGCACTCCAGCCTGCATGACAAGAGTGAAACTCTGTGTCAAAAAAATAAAAGTGTATATTTTTAAAATTTCAATTCCAATGTCATCACGTGTATTTTTTTTGTCATAAAAAAATCTTCAAAGATTCCTTTATGTAACTTCAATTTCCTCTGGGCAGTTGTTTTTCATAGCTACAGTTATCATGGTTCTAATGACATAATTCATTATCTCATCATCGACTGGACATTTCATCAAACACACTTCACTGTTGAGACAACTTGTCAGTAATGTTCAATTTGCTGTCTCATCAGCAATGTAGTGTATAGTAATTAAATTTTTATCATGACAACATCTCATCCCTATTGCTCATTCATAATTCATATTTTATGTCAAACATCAACCCTACATATATTGTGCTAATGAGGATGGAAAACAGAGCTTACCGTCTCAGATGTCTTCTTAGGCTATGTAAACAATTGCATTCTTTTTTTTAAGAGGTAGGCTAGACAAAGGCACAATTGTGAAACAAAAGCCCTACTCCCCCAGCCAGCCTACCTCCCAGGTATTTGCCAACCTACCCACATCATGTTCAACAAATTCTGTCTTAAGTACTAATGGTTAATTAAAACAATTATAAATCCTATTTATCATTTAAACTTTAACTAAAAAACTACTCCTTCTATATTTTTTATTCCTCAGCAGTAGCTTTTGAGCAAGTGACTTCTGGATTGACCTTCGCATTATTTTGTGAGTTACCAGTGGGTAAGTTCAAGTCCTTTTTTAATGCAATTCTCAGTGCTTAACACAATGCTTGGCACATAAACACATTACCTGTGTCAAATTTTTATTAAAATGAATCAATTTTATATTCTGAGAGAATATTTCCATTTTGAAAGAAATGTAAAAAGACCGAAAGCCTATATTTTCACAAATTAGTATCTTGGCACTTAGATGAAGGAGATATTTATAAATGGGGTAGGAAATGGAACTTTCTTATCACTACTCAAATTGTATCAAATTTTATGAAGACTGTTTCACCCAGTCATCTATCTCTCCAGCCTCCTTTTTACCCATGGACTCTAACATAACTATTCCTTCCATGCCCTCTACATCTGGTCAACTGCTTTTTATCCTTCAAAATTCATTTCAAGAGTAACCTCCTCCAAGAAGTCCTTTCTTATTTCTTCAGGCATTCTCTATCTCTTCTGAGTTTCCACAATATTCTGTTTATGTTTCTAGTAATAGTGCATAGCTACCAGTAATGGGGTGCCTGCTGTGGATAGGCATTATTCAATATTTTATAGAACTTACCTAGTTTTATTCTTTTTAGAGCCGTATCAAATAGATGTTCATTTCATTCTTGAAAAAAATGTTCAAAGTAGTTAAGTAACCTACTGAAAATCACAGATGGTAATCAACAAAGCAGGAATGGAAGCTAGACTCTCTGACTTCAAAGCCCATAATATTTTCCATGTATCAAACAGCTTCAGAATAAATGACTAAATGACTGAATGAATGGCTGCGACAAAGGATAGCCTGTCCTCATGAGCATACATATGGCTAAGATAAATTTCAAAGTTCACTCTCTTTTCCAAATTTTATATTTGGTATATTAGAGTATACTGAAATACTTTTCTTAAGATAGCTAAGCCATGCAGCAAAATAAAATAAAATAAACACAATTTGAATATACTACCCTTGGAATCATGACAAAGACCTCCTATTGCAACGAGGCATTTTAGAACACAGTTTTGCAACTCAAAACCTCAGTGTCAAGCCAATCTTATTACATGTTATTTCCATTTAAGCCCATTCTGATCACATTTTCCCTGGATCAGCCCCAGTGGTCCCAACGGGAAGCTATAACATGCATAAAAAGTCTGCTGAGCCAGGTTACATGAATTTCAGTTAAGGGACTAATATTATTAACATTTGTGGTGATTTGCAATTATCAGTTAAATAAGATCAGTTACCAGAGGACCAGGGAGGCCTTAGTAAGATGTGAACCACAAAATCAGCACACTCCCTCTTCAATCAGTGTATAACCTAAATGAACAATTGCAAACAAGGGAGGGATAGAAGGGCTCTCCAGGGAGAGGTGAGAAGGAGTCCTTCAGTTGTTCTTGTCCTCAATGAAAAAGGTTTTTGTAAGAAAAGCTCAACTGCACTCCCATATCTATCCTCCCACAATATGTAAGTCCTTTGTAAGTACACTGGGTTCATGCCCTGATATTCAGAGGCAGTTGTGGTTCAGGAGAAAATTGGATTCTAAACTCCACTCATCTGGAATTTAGAATCCAAGGATTCTCGTCCTAGATCTGCCACTAACTAGCTCTGTGACCCTGTTCTCTAACTGTCCAACTTCTACAGCCCCTGTTTCTTATCAACAAAAATAAAGATCACACTAGTTCAATCTAAGAGGCTTCCAACTCTAAAACACAATACCTTAGCACTGAATACAAATACTTAGCTAAATTCGATTTTCCCCACTCTGTTTCCCAGCTAACATCAATGTTGATTTTTTTTTTTTAGATTTTTGGCAACCTGCCCCAGTTTAGATTCTTCTTCTACTAGGCAGGCAAAGGAGCTGGTACAATAAGGCATCAAAGACCAGGGAGAAGAATTGTTTACACAATTCTGATTTAATGCCTCCAGCTTTTCTCTTAACCTAGGGGCACCTATGAGATCAGTTTTTTGGGTTGTTGTTTTTTGTGGGGTTTTTTTTTTTTTGTTTGTTTGTTTGTTTTTTATTGAGGCGGGTACTCGCTCGGCTCTGTCCCCAGGTTGGAGTGCAATAGTGCAACCTCTGCCTCCCAGATTCAAGTAATTCTCCTGACTTAGCCTCCTGAGTAGCTAGAATTACGGGAGTGCAACACCAAGCCCAGCTAACTTTTTTTTTGCTTTTTCTTTCTGTATTTTCAGTAGAGACAGGGTTCACCAGGTTGGCCAGGCTAATCTCAAACTCCTGACCTCAAGTAATCCATCTACCTTGGCCTCCCAAAGTGCTGGGATTACAGCTGTGAGCCACCATGCATGACATAGAAAAGAGTCTCTTCAATGAAATTGATTTATGTAATCCAAAAATTTCTTTATAATCTGGCCCTCCAATACTTCTCTGGTTTCATTTCCTATTTCCAATCATGGACTCCTCTTCAGCTGCCTCCTTGCTGGTCCTCTTTCTCACCAAGCAGACTCCTGCCTTCAGAGGCTTTGTATCTTTTATTCTCTCTACCTAGAATATCTTCCTTTTTCTTAACTTCGTAGTTTGAGCTTCACTTACATTTTCATTAAAAAGGTTTTCATTAAAAAGTCACTTTTTCAATAACACCTGCCCTCATCATCCTTTCTATCCACTCACGATTTCATATCCTTCATCTCTACTTTATTCTCTCTCCTGGACACTGATCATAATCTAATTATTTATCTTGTTGATCATCTGTCTTACCCATTAGAAGGTAAACCCAGTAAAGACAGACTTTTTGGTCTGTTTAATTCCCTTCCATATTCCAAGTATTTAGAGTAGTGCTTAGGATATAGGAGGCAGGTAATAAATATTTGTTGAACAGATGAATAAGTCCTCATGTCTCATCACTCTCCCCCTAACTCACTGTGCTCCAGACACACTTGTCTTCTCCTTCCTTATCATGCACACCAAACATCCTCTCCCTCAGAGACTTTGTATTAGACTTCCTTCTGCCTAGGATCTCCTTTCAAGAATCTCCATATGGGGTTTTTCCCCACATTTTATTCAGATCTATAATCAAATGTTACCTTGTCCGAGTAGGCTTCTCAGGACAAATTATCTAAAATGGCAATTTCATTATTCATATATTTTTCTTATACTTTGTTTCCTTTATAACCATGGCAGTGGAGGAACTAAGTCACTCAGAACTCTTTCAAAACAACTTCCTTGGGAAGCAAATTGACTGACAGTCTAAACTGCCTGCATTCACCTCTGCCTTCTCTGAGGCCATGACTTCCCCAGGCTGTTTGAGCACAGCAGGAATAATACTCTAAGACTATTCCTGATGAGTTAGTACTCCTCTAACAGACAACATTGGCTCAGGAACTACCCATTGACTTAGCTGAAACTTCCTTAAAACTGCTACAATCTGAGATTCTCCCTCCCATCTCACTGACTTTGGACCCGCCTAATAGCCTAAAGCCTCTCCTGTCTAGTCCTGTTCCCTTCCCTTTATCTTTCACAGGTATCTCCTCCTGTAAATCTCCTTCTTATACCATCTAATTATGTCTTGGTGTTTGCTTCTTGAAGCACCTGAACTATACGATAAAACTTATAGTTCATTCAATATTAATTCATTTATTTTTAGTTGTCCATCTCTACCTCACAAGGGTAGAGACTTTGCCTGTTTTATTTACTACTAGATCTCCAGCAAGCAGAATGATGCTTGCAAAGACCAAGTATCTTTGGTAGATAAATATTACTACTATATATTATTTCATTCATTTGTAAAAGAAAATAATGAGTGTCTAGTATGTTTTAGGCACTATGTTATAGATCAAGGGCCTAGTGGAAGAGATAAATATCTAAATGAGTAATTGTAAGTCATCATGTCAAAGATTTATTAAAAGTATTCACAATAAGAACACATGGACACAGGGAGGGAAGCATCACATACTGGGGTCTGTTGGGGGGAAATAGGGGAGGGACAGTGGGCGGTAGGGAGGTTGGGGAGAGATAACATGGGCAGAAATACCAGATACAGGTAACTGGGGGCCTGAGGCAGCAAACCACATTGCCATGCATATACCTATGCAACAATCCTGCATGTTCTGCACATGTACCCCAGAACCTAAAGTGCAATAATATATATACATACATATATATATATATATATATATATACACATACATTTTAAAGTGTTCACAATGTATGGATCACAAACAACTTCATAAGCTGTGAATAATTTAAGCTCTATACATGCTTAAGGTAAAGTATTGTTAATATCCCATGAACTATACAAAGGGTAATTCAACCCCCAACGAGTAAGTTCCCTTAACTTAGCCAAGACCTCCTCAGAAATAAGGTGTCCCTTGTGAAGATTTTCTTCAGGTATATAAAGGGAGGTGAAGGCTATTCCTTATTGTGTAAGAGTACCCTGCTCAATATTACACTTGGTCAGGTAAAAAATGTAAATAAGGTTGTGGTTCTATGCCCTAGGAAAACAACCTGTGAATCAGATAAATTATTGGAACTCTTCTAGCTCAAACCTCAAAAAATGATCACACTAAAATATCACCTATTGTATGAACACTTATAATACCCTCACTACTTGGCAAGATCACTCCTTTTCTATGTTGAAGCACTCTGTGCTTCTCCTTTCTAGCATTTACCAAAAGTGTTATTTATTAGTCTTTTGGGAACCATCTCATTAGTAGATAATAAGCTCCATGAGAGAACTACATCTATTACATTAAGTGCTATATCTCCAGCACCTGGCACAGAGCAAGTTCTCAATATTTCTTGAATGACTATATAAAATAATGACTGATCAATTAACGAATTAAATGAAAAGTTTTTCCTTATCTTCTAATCATAAAAATTATCTGTCTTCTAAATTCCCATGGCATTTTATCTGTTTTCTTACACTCCCCCCTCCATCCATCTATTCATTCATGATGTAGATGAAAACTATGCAAATAAAGAACAGTACACCTCGACCCTTCTAGTCACAGATGAACATAAATCTTTGGATTCAGTTGTTTTTGATATCAGTGATTCATCCTTCCAGATGTTGACCCCTCTGAATCGAGATTTGAAGGTGACAAGTAACAGTCCCTTGATTTCCACTCACTCCCTCTCCCTTTCCCCTTCCTCTCTCCATCTCCATTTCCCTCTGTCCTCCTCTCTAAGAAGTGATGGAGGCAGAAGCATAGTAAAAAGTGTATGGGTTTTGAGTTAGAAATTCTACTTGGTCTGATTCCCATTTCTATCTCTTCCATTACAACTGATTTGCTGATCATTGAAGACTGACTGTACTGACTTACAGGAAAATAACCGTTAATATTAGGAAAAGCATAAAGAGAGGAGGACAAACAAATCTCTAGTTCAGTAATTTAATCTAACCTGAAAACCTGTAGCAATCAGGCCTACAAAAGTAACAAAAACTAACATTCAGCATTTCTGCATCTGCTATTAAAAAATATCAAAGCACTCTCACATCTACTATCTCCTTATTTTCCCTCAGTAAAACCTTTAGTATTAGGCAACTAAGGCATTGAGAAGTTAAAGGATCTGCCCAGTGTCAACACAGTTCATTAGTGACTCATATCTCAATGCTCTTTCTATTTAGCATCAGGGAAGTAAGTTGAACATCTGATCAAATAAAAGACCTTTCTCATCCGATTACCTCAACTATCTCTCTATATCTTTAAAGCATGAAATTAGAAGTAACCTGCTAAAGTAAGGTGAAAACTGCTACTGCCTTTGCTACAAAATGTGAGTAGGTAGGCTTTCCTGTAATTACGTAGAATAAGATATCTGATTTAATGCCATTATTTCTTAACTGTCCGGATATTTGCTAATATCTGATAGGACCTCAAAGCCATAAAATGAAGAAAGAAGGAAAGAAAAAAACATATATGTAAGTGTAGAAACATTAGAATTGGCCATAATGATTCCAAAGGGTCTCTCAGAGTTAAGGTAGATATTGTCGATGAAGAGTCAAACTGAATATTATTTGAAGAGATTTATTCTTAGCCAAATATGAGTGATCAATGGCCCCTGACACAGCCCTCAGGAGATACAGAGAACATGTGCCCAAAGTGGTCAGGCTACAAGCTAGTTTTATACATTTTAGGGAGACATAAGGCATCAATCAATATATGTAAGATGTACACTGGTTTAAGTACAGAAAAGCAGGACAACCGGAAGCAGGGTGTCGGTGGAGGGTGGTGAAGGCTTCCATGTCACAGGTGGATTCAAACTTTTCTCATTGGCATTTAGCTAAAAGAGTTACTAGCTAAAGACCTGGAATCAGTAGAGAGGCATGTCTAGGTTATGAGAAAGGGTTGTGAAAAGCAAGGTTTTATCATGCAGATGAAGCCTCCAGGTAGCAGGCTTCAAAAAGAATAAATTGTATATGTTTCTTATCAGACTTAAAGACTCTGTTCTATTAGCCTAAGGTCTCCGTGTTGATGTTAATGCTGGTCAGCTGTGAGGCATGTCTGACCCACGGCAGTTCTGAACTATCAGTTGATTTCTAGGAGATTCTACTATGCTGTCTTAGTTAGAACCTTCCTATGTCTCAACTTTGGAATGTCCTTGTTCGACAGGAAGGGTATGTTCAGGTTATTGGGGTAATTCACAGTTCATTGGTTTACAATGCCCCAAAAGGATTTTAAGGTCCTGCCATAAAAGGAACCTTAGACAGAAGGTGATAGTGCAAGGCAAGAACAGGGGAGAAAGTGGGAACAGGCCACACTGCCATAAGCAATTAGAAATGTTCTTATTTCTAACCAATCCCTGAAGTAAAGAAGAAGATAATCTCTGCATCTTACCAGCTCCTTTTGAATCTCCTCCTTTGCACTGCCGGTTAGTTCCAGGGCTCTGCTAAACTTCAGGGCAGAACAAGAAAATTGTCTCAGCCCATGCTGCTCACTCCTCCCACACCCCATTGTGAGCCCCAAAAAAGCTCAGTATGGAGAGTTCTCATCTTCCCATGCTCTAGGGTTTACACTCTCCTTTCAACTCCTACTATTTTCTCTATAGCTCAACTCCTTTTCAGCTCTGGTCTTATTAGGACAATCTTCTGGTTCTTTTTACTTCCTCCAGTTTCAGCCACTCAAATCATTTCTTGACACTATTTCAAAACTCACATTCCTTAAGTAGATAACTGATCCCTACAACACCTTGCAAAATTCTTCCAAAATTTCTCAACTAAAGAATACAGTTGAAATTCTTCAACTTTATATGCAACTCTTACTCAGCTCTCCCTGCACCTCCCTGCCCACTACCACCATATACTCTACTGTGGCCAATTAAATTCACAAACCTGACTTGCATTTACTCATCTAACACTATTCTCACACTTTTCCCCGAGCCTAGAATATTCTCCCACAGGTATCTACTTATCTTCTCGTGGCAAATGTTCCGCCTCTCATCTGAATTTCATCTTGATTTTAAAGTAGCTTATGCTGGTCGTCAAAACTACTTAGCTTCAGGTGATAAGGATTAGCTCAGCACTTTGGAGATCCACATGAAAGTATATTTAAATTTTTGTTAATATATCTTCTTAAATTAGGAAACTTGATTTTTTAATATACATACAAGACTAACAAATGCTTAATAATAAATAATCAGTTTCTAAGAGACCTATAAATAAGACTTTTCAATTCCTTTGCCTGGGTGCTCTGAATGATAAATCTTTTATCAAAAATTGAGAGATTTATGAGTAAGACAAATTGCTCCGTAATACTTTTACAAAGAGAACTTAACCAAGTCAGATCTAGCCCCAAATATCAATTCCCTGTGCATTTGTATTCTGATGAACCTATCTCAGTGACCTATTTTCATACCAGTGAGTAAATTAAGAATGTGACTGCTTTTGAAAGAAACTGAAATAAAAATTCCAAGAATGGTATTAGGAGAAATGAACAAATCAAACATGATTTTCTGCAAACACAAGGTCATAATATAAGCCTGCTAAAACATTTGTGTATTTTCAGAATGAGAAAAGGTGTTCGATGTTACAAATACACTGTGTCTAAATAAAAATCACAGACCAGTTCAGTCTTTTTAATGGTACTATGGGTGCTTACTGATTTTTTGCTAATGGTTACTGATGAAACAAAATTTAAAACATAAATGTTTGCTGAATCCTGTGAAAATCTCTTTTTCACAAATACTTTCATTTCATTTAACAATTATATATGAAAAACACATTCTGTGTGCTGAAGGAATTCAGAGTATGCCACCTCAAAAGATTCCAATTTGACGTAAGAATTATTGTGAGCTGAAGGCAATTGAGTAAAAGCAGACAAAGAACAAACTCTCTGCCCTCATCTTGTCTAGAAGGATGATTTTTAATTATAGGAGCCAATTCTTGACTCTTAACCCAAAGATGTTCCAGAAGAATCTATGTAACAAATCTTATTAAAACAACCCTTATTTTCCATTAGTTTCCTCATATATTTACAGTTTGCTACCCCTAAAAGCCTATTTTTCTTTGTCATGTCCCTTCTCTACAAATTTACTGTTCTTTGTTAAAATGCTACATAAACCCAAGTTCCTACCCTGCCTTTCAATTACACAATGTATGCATTAATAAACTAGTTTGCTTTTCTCTTGTAATATGTCTTTTTTCAGTTTAATTTACAGGAAATGAACCTAAGGAGGTAGACGGAAAAAGGTTTTTTACCCCTTATTTACAGTTTCAAGGACTTAAAATACACAATGCCTGTCTTCAAGGATTCTAGAGTCTAATGAAGGACAATTAAACAGATCACTATGATATAGAAATAATTTGCAAGCTAAAAGAAAGGAAGCACAGACAAGCACAATGATGTGCATTTGTAGTCCCCAGCTCCTCCAGAGGCTGAGAAGAGAGGATCCCTGAGCCCAGGAGTTCAGATCCACCCTGGGAAATACAGTGGAAAGCCCATCTCAAAAAATAATAGTAATGATAAGGAAAGAAAGTTTTTAAAAGGCAGGCAATTAAATTAGACTTAAAACAACAATAAAGTCAGTAGGCTAACACAGGATTAAACAAATAGCTCATCTTGACCCCTCCAGACTTTATGTTCCTACTTATTTATAGCAAAGGCAGAAAATAGACCATTTTATTCATGGAAATAATGTAAATGACCTGAAAGACTTCAGCAGGATTAAAATCCAACAGTGACGCTACAGAAATATTTAATGTAATTTATTTATCTTTTGTGTTTGCCGCTCACATATTCATATCTCTAACAAAACCTTTTGACCAGCAATTTTGCACCAGGTTTGTAGGCATTTATGAGAGATTTCTAGGGAAGTTATACAGGTCCCATACCTCAAGTTTAATTTAAAGTCTTGTAGAACTTAAAATCACTTTTCATGACATTAGCATGCTTGAAAAATGGAAAACAAGTACACTTTGATTTAGGTGGGTACCTAAATATAAATGTGAATCACAGAATCTTAGGGTCAGTCACCTAGTTGAGAAGCACCCTTATGGTTGAAATATCTCTTATAATAATTCCTATTTGTATAGTACTTCATAAAAGTTGAAAACTCATAAGAGTTTTAAATATTTTATTTCATTTTATCCCCAAAACAATATTGTGATACTGGTAAAGCAAATATTAACTCACAAAGAGGGAGAGTAACACTCCAAAAGGTAAAATAACAAGAATTTTTTAAAAAAAGAACAGAACTATGATATGAACTCAGACTCAAGATTTTAATCCAATGTGTTTCTGTTACCACTCAATCCTTTAAAGGTCACCCCTATAAAACGGATATATCTCAGATCCCACCGTCACTCAGATTCTCTCTCAACTCACGGCTTCAATCATGCACACAATTGCTAAAACATGAAATTCTTTCTGAATTGCAAGTCTTTGCAATGACTCTCACCTTACAATAGAATACATCTTTTTATAAGGAAGCCTCTCTCCTTTTCTATCGTTATCCAAAACCAGTCAATTACACACCAGAGCCAAGATAACTTTGGAAATCCCAGGCAGTTTTGAACTACCAGTTGATTTCAAGGAGATTCTACTATGCTGTCTTAGTTAGAACCTTTATATGTCTCACCTGAATTATTCCAGCTTGTTCCTATGCAACATACTCCAGTTGAAACCACTCAATCACAACTCCAGCTGAACTCAATTCAAGCATTTTCTAAATTACACCACATTCTCTCCTGATTCCGTTCCTTTGCACATGCTTTCCTCTGCCTGCAATCCTATTGCCTTCCCTAACTATCTGGTTTATTTAAAAGTTACCTCTTCAATTGCTTCTAGAGACTTAGCCAAAAATTTTTGCCAAGGCCAATGTCAGGAAGAGTATTTCCTAGATTGTCTTCTTTTTAAAGTTTTGCATTTTTTTTGAAGGCTGACATTTGAATCTTTTATTCCCTTTGAATTAATGTTTGTATATCATGAAAGGTGGGAGTCCAGCTTCCGTCTTTAGCATATGGCTAGCCAGTTATCCTAGCACCATTTATTGCATAGGGAGTCCTTTCTCCATTGCTTATTTTTGTTGACCTTGTCAAAGATCAGACAATTGTAGGTGTATGGCTTTATTTCTGAGTTTTCTATCCTGTTCCATTGGTCTATGTGTGTTTTTGTATCAGTTCTAAGCAATTGCAATAAAAACAAAAAAGTGGGACTTATTAAACTAAATAGCTTCTGCACAACAGAGTAGACAGCCGACAGAGTGGAAGAAAATATTAACAAATTAGGCAATGAATAAATCCAGAACTTATCCTATGCAAGGACAAATATCCACAATCTGTAGGAAACTTAAATCAACAAACAAAAGCAAATAACTCCATTAAAAACTGAGCAAAGGATACCAACAGGTACTTCTGAGAAGAAGACATGCAAACAGCCAACAAACATCTGAAAAAAATGCTCACCATCATGAATCCTCAGAAAGATATAAATCAAAATCACAATGAGATATGGATCTCACACCAGTCAAAATGGCTATTATTAAAAAGTCAAAAAACAACAGATGCTGATGAGACTGTGGAGAAAATGTAACACTTAAATACTGTTGTTGAGAATGTAAATTAGTCCAGCCATTGTAGAAAATCGTGTGAAGATTTCTCAAAGAACTTAAAACAGAGATACCATTTGAACCAGTAATCACATTACTAGGTATATACCTAAGAGAAAATAAATCCTTTTACCAAAAAGACACATGAATTTATATGTTCATGGATGTACTATTTACAATAGAAAAAACATAAAATCAACCTAGGTGCCCATCTATGATAGACTGGATAAAGAAAATGTAGTACGTATATACCATGGAATACTATGCAGCCATAAAAAGAATGAAATCCTGTCCTTTGCAGCAAGGTGGATTAAGTTGGAGGCCATAATCCTAAACAAATTAACACAACAAAACCAAATACCAGAAAATCAAATACCTCATGTTCTTACTCATAAGTGGAAGCTAAACATTGAGCACACATTAACATAAATATGAGAAAAACAGATGCTTAGGACTACTAGAGAGGAAGGCAAGGAGCAGGCATGGGTTGAAAAACTGCCTATCAGGTACCATGCTCATTACCTGGGTGATGGAATCTGTAACCCAAACCTCAGCATCACACAATATCCGGATGTAACAAACCTGCATATGTACCCCTGTATCTAAAATAAAAGTTGAAATTTTTAAAAATAAGAGTTGTGTGTCATAAAAGCCTTTTCTGACATGTTGGCCCGTAGGCTAGATTATATACTCCACTTCTGTGCTCTCTGAGTTTAACTCTTACACTTTCATTACAATACTTTTCCATATATTAATACTTCTTTAGCCTCTGTCACTAGGGTATAAACTCCTTAAGGACAGAGAGAACTACGTCATTTATCACAACTCCAGTGCCTAACATACTATATGATTGTCAAAAAATGTTTACACCATAAATTAATGACAAAATGAATGAGCCCTGTTTCTACATTTATTAGTTTCTTAGCATTACCATAAGAAATTCCCACAAATTTGGTGGATTACCACAACAGAAATGTATTTTCTCCCAGTTCTGGAAACTAAAATCCCCAAATCCAGGATACCAGCATGGCCATGATCTCCCTGAAGGTTCTAGAGGAGGATACATTATTGCATTTCCTAGCTTCTGGTGCTGGCCAACAATCCTGGTGTTCCTTTCTTTGGAGACATATCACTCTAATCTCTGCCACCGTTACCATATGACATTCTTCCTGTGTGCCTATCTCCTTATAAACAGTAGCCATAAGTTAGGGCCCATTCTAATCTAGTATGACCTCATTTAACGAGATTACATCTTATTTCCACATAAGGTTACATTCACAGGTTTTTGGGTAGACATGCATTTCAAGGGAATGTGATTTCACCTGGTACACTACATTTCAACTGGAGAGAGAAGAATCGGAAATTCTGCATTTAGGGAACAGTACCAAAGCAATCTACCCAACCACATTTTATTTGACATCCCAGGTCACTGCTTTATTTATGAAATAGGAACTTCCCACAGAAAATTACAACTTTTTTTGTCTTAATGTGAGAGTTAATTCATTCATTCATCCACTCATCCATCACATATTTATTAAGTACCTTTAACATACTAGTGTTATGGATATGACAATGAACAAAGCACACAGAAATCTCTGCCCTTGTCAAGCTTAACTGTGAGCATCGGGGGAGACAGATAAAGAAATATGTAAAACTCTGCAAATGGTATCAAATTTTTGTAAGATTAATGGAAACACAGTGAGCAGGAAATGGAGACAGGAAAGTTGAATGGGGTTGGAAATGTTGCATTGTTTAATGGCATGACTAAAGAAGGCTTCACCAAGAAGGTACTATTTAAGCATCTAAAGAGGTAAGGGAGTTAGCCTTGAGGATATTTGGGAGAATATGGTTCTAAGTAGCAGAAACAAATGCAAAGGCCCTAGAGTAAGAGTGTGCCCATGGAGTTGGAGAGACAGCAAGGAGGCCAGGGTGATGACGACAAAGATAAGAGGAGAGCAGTAGGAAACGGGGTCTGTGGGGTAAGGGAGGACAGCACAGAGACCACAATGTTCCTCCTCTCTCCACTACCAACTAAGTGGTCATTGCAAGATGCAATGTTCCTAGTTTCTACATACGGAACATTTTGAGTTCCTAAGAAGACATTTTCTTCACATCAAATAGAAAAAAAAGTAACTTTATATCACAGGAATAAAAATGCTATGCTCATTAAACATTAAAATTCAAATAATTTTAGTGTCCTTTATCACTCTGCCTTATAATCAGGAAACTAGAAACAATGTAAATATCTAGATTATAATAAATAAATCTTTGTTTTTACATAAGTTATACTTCTTGTGTCAAAAAATACTTTCTCTGTTATCATATCACTCTGACACTTGCTTTATCACAATTTGTCTTGGCAAAGTAACTATCAAACCATTTTATTTAAACAAAAAGTTGATTCCCTAGTTCCCTTCAGTCTTGTCTAAATTTTCAGGATACAGTTAGGTTCTCATTTGGTGCTAACTTACGAGATAATTTAATAGAAAATGGCCCACGCAATAAAAAGTCAAACTCTCTTTTCTAAAAATTCATTCAACCAGAAAATATTAAACAGACAAGGCTTCCTCATAGAAAGATGCTCCCTGGTGAACACTGTGATTTCTACATGTCTGCACTATAACTCAGCATCTTGTGCATAATTATCCCATATTTTCAATTAATGTTTTGTTTAAATACAATAATTTACATTTTTATGGTGATTTCAAGCTTATAAAGTTCTTTCCCAAAGTAACAAGCTATTTTTAAGAGAACAGTGTTCAAAGTCAAAGCAAATGCATGTCTCATTTAATATTCACATAAACCTTCTTAGATAAGAATTATGATCTTTATTTTGCAGTTGAGGAAACTGAAGCTCAAAGAGGAGTAGTGGTTTATCCAAGATCATATCTGGTGGCAGAGTAAGATTCAAAACCATTTGTGCTTGAGTTAAAAGCCTCTGCTCTGAAACTCTGGACTTTAGCACCTATTTCACATTTTTATTTTGTGTAATTTTTCCGAAAACCTGTGACGTATACATTATATCCCAAATACCCAGAATACATTTTTGTTGTTTTTTCTTTTTTCTTGAGAGAGGATCTCACTCTGTGGGCCAAGCTGGAATGCAGTGGCATGATCTCAGGTCACTGCGATCTCTGCTTCCCGATTCAAGCAATTCTCCCACCTCAGTCTCCAGGTAGATGGGACTACAGGCATGTTCCACCACACCCTGCTAACTTTTTGTATTTTTTTTTTTTTTTTTTTTTTTTAGTAGAGATGAGGTTTTACCATGTTGGCCAGGCTGGTCTTGTGGTCTTGAACTCCTGCCCCACCTTGGCCTCTCAAAGGGCTGCAATTACAGGCATGAGCCACTGTGCCTGGCACCAGAATACATTTTCAAAGAGGTTAAACAATATACCCTAAGACATAGACCTATTTAGTGGTAGATCCATTCATTTATTCATTCATTCATTCATTCAGCAAACATTTAGGAAGTAGCTACTCTGCTAAGCACTGAGCATTAACAGTGGAAAAAAAAAACACCCCCTCTTCTGGAATGATAACTAACAATTATTAAGTACTTATTATGAGCCAATTACTATTGTAAGCATTTTACTTGTATTGCCTCCTTTGAAATTCAGAACAATCTCATATGATAGTTTTTTGTGTTTTTTTTTTTTTTTTTTTTGAGACGGAGTTTCGCTCTTGTTACCCAGGCTGGACTGCAATGGCGCGATCTCGGCTCACCGCAACCTCCGCCTCCTGGGTTCAGGCAATTCTCCTGCCTCAGCTTCCTGAGTAGCTGGGATTACAGGCACGTGCCACCATGCCCAGCTAATGTTTTGTATTTTTAGTAGAGACGGGGTTTCACCATGTTGACCAGGATGGTCTCGATCTCTCGACCTCGTGATCCACCCGCCTCGGCCTCCCAAAGTGCTGGGATTACAAGCTTGAGCCACCGCGCCCGGCCTTAATATAATCTACTTTTTTTTTTTTTTTTTTTTGAGACGGAGTTTCGCTCTTGTTACCCAGGCTGGAGTGCAATGGCGCGATCTCGGCTCACCGCAACCTCCGCCTCCTGGGTTCAGGCAATTCTCCTGCCTCAGCCTCCTGAGTAGCTGGGATTACAGGCACGCGCCACCATGCCCAGCTAGTTTTTTGTATTTTTAGTAGAGACGGGGTTTCACCACGTTGACCGGGATGGTCTCGATCTCTCGACCTTGTGATCCACCCGCCTCGGCCTCCCAAAGTGCTGGGATTACAGGCGTGAGCCACTGCGCCCGGCATGATAGTATTTTAGATAAGGAAAGTGAGTCCCAAAGAGGTTAACTGGACCAAGGTCCACAGATTGTAAAGCCTGATGTCAGGCTTTGAACCCAGGAAATCTAGAGCTAGAGACTGTGCTTTTAACTACTCTGCTATGTTTGCTCTTGAGATAGAAAATAAATAAATACATTATGTAATTAAAGTTGTAATATGGATTCCATGCTTTCATTGCACCACACTGCCTTCTGAGATTTTTTTTCTGAGCTAGTCCTATGGTAGCTTCCCTGGAGCCCCAGTTGTCAGCTAACAAATGGGTCAAGTTAGTTTGACAGTGACATAGCAGACACTATCTTTATCACTTCCCTTCTTCCACTTAACAGTTTGTAAGAACCCAGAATGCCTGGCATTAGAAGGCATTTCATATTTCTCAGTGCTGGCGCAGAAAAGCAACCATTCCAAAACTGGAAACTAAAGAAGCAGTCAAGGAAGGCAAGAGGTCAAGGAAGGCAGGATTGAATGTGCCAAGCAATTCGAATGCCAAGAAAGAAACTTTGTTACTAAGTTTAATAATAAATCAACACTTATTTTTAGATTTTATTAGTAGATTAAGGTATAATCTATTAAAAGTAGCTCAAGAACCATTTAGAATGTTTAAGGACATAGGAGTAAACAGCAATCCCATAAGAATTTCCAAACTTGGAAATGAAAGAAGCACCTCCAACAGTTTGGTCCTTTCCTAGAAGAAGAGATGAGAAGATTGCAGTGATAACAAAAACAAAAACAACAAACAGAAACCATAATAGATGTCTAGAAGAATTTACACACCTGTAATACCCAGCACTCAGGGAGGCTGAGCCATGTGGATGGCTTGAGTCCAGGAGTTCCAGACCAACCTGGGAAACAGGGTGAAACCCATATCTATTAAAAAAAAAAAAAAGTAATAGCCAGGCATGCTACTGCATGCTTGTGGAACCAGCTACTCAAAAGGCTACCTGGGAGGATCACTTACACCTGAGAGATAGAGGTTGCAATGAGCTGAAATAGTGTCACTGCAGTATAGTTTGGGTGACAGAAGGAGACCCTGTCTCCTTCTCTGAAAAAGAGTCTAGAATACAGGAGAAAATGCAACTACAAGTCTTACTAAGACATCTGGACCAGTTCACTGTGGCCATCAAGAAAATTTAGAAAGCAGTTATAATACCAAGTTTAGATGTAGGAATTAGGGTAAGGGTAAGAATTAAGAGGATTTGAACCAACTCTCACATCACACCAAATAAACATTCTAAGTAAAATATGTGCTTACAATACTAACTCAAGATAAATCTCTCTGCTGCCCTTACAACTGGATGCTGTGCAGGGGTTATAAAGAGGATTCTGGGACAGACTGCTTGGATTCAAAACGAAGTTCTACTTTAAAAAAAAAAAAATGTGCCCTTGGTAGATTACCAAATCTTTTTGTACCTTAGTTTTTATAACTTCAAAGTGGGAATAATTTGATTACCTACCACTTAGTTTTTTTCTGATGATTAAATAAAATTAATCTTATAAAACATTTAGAATAGTCTCTGAAACATGCACAATGCTACGTCAGTGTTTGAGATTATTATGCTACTAAAACTCTCTCCCATTCGAATTTCTAGAGCTATAGCTGCTTGAAGGATATAATAATTGACAGAAATCAGATGTGGGATAAGAAGCAACAGACAGGAAAGAGAATAATTTTTGAGTTCATGATAACAGTAGGTCTCATGTTGCTTGTAGGTACACTTTAGACTTTTTCAAATACCTGGAAACAAACATATTTTGTTTAACACAAATTGATAATACTCTCTTTTTCTCCTCATTCTGTTCTTAAGTCCTTATCTCTGCCATTGAGGTGCAAGGGACTGAGCTGTTTGTCCTGGATGTACTGATTAATGGTTCTCCAGGCGAAACAGTTATTGTCCAGGCTGTTTAAACTTACTGAAGAAGAACTAAAATTAAATATAGAAGAAATGTTTCTGGAAAATATTTTCTGAAGTGTGACATGAAAGCTTTAATCAAAACCCTTAGCAATAAGTCATTATCTCTGGTTGATAGAGTTATGAATGATTTATATTTTCATCTTCATATTTTTTGTATTTTCAAAAATGTATAATAAATCAAAATTGCTTTTATGATTAGGAAAATAAACAATTACAAATCTTAAAGAGTTTAAAATCGCAAGACACAAAGTCAAATCTTAAAGCGTTTAAAAGTGCAGTTTATATATGATTAACATAATCATGTAAAATAAGCAAGCAGACAAAACTGTGTTTAGAGAAAGTACTGAAAGGAAAATAGCATCAACAATTTCTCATTGAATAATGTTATCCTATCTTTTTATTTTTCTTCATTTTATAAGTTTTCAATAAATAACGTGGTACTTTCATTAGAGAAGAGTGCCAACTAATTTCAATTAAACATAAAACCTCAGGCAGGTTTATCTTAGGTGTTTGAAATACAAGTCTTTGTTTTTCTTCTTGCCTAAATTGGGCTTTAAATTTACTGGAAAATTATTTCCTTATCAGACTATAAATGAAAAGAAATCAAGGAAGAGAGGAAACAGGGGATGTCATGGAATGATGGAGCAAGAAAAAAAAGCACAAGTTATTTATGGTTTCCTACCTCTTCTAGGCTTTCAGCACTGCCCAGCAATCCTTTCCGTTGTCTCTCCTCAGCTATTTCTCCTAGACCCTAAAGTGGCTATTATAAACCTCCATCACACTCATCAAGATCCTGTCCCAGCCCACTCACCTCTCCGCAGATGACCTTGCTACCTACTTTGTCAAGAAAATAGAAGTCATAAAGCACAAACTTTCCTATCTTTCCTTCTCCAGCTTGTATCTTCAAGGTCACACATACATTAAAATCCTAACTTAAGTTTATCTCCTCTCCTCCAGGGAAAGAGACGTAGCTATTCCTTTTTCTTTCCAAAGTTAACTTTCTTCTCTTATGCTTCTGCTCCCAGTTTCTTTTGTGCCCTCCTTTTGTTGTTACTTTCTTTCTTTCTCTCAACTGACGTCTGCCCTCCATATTATCTCTGAGTATTCCCTCCACCTCATGGCACTGTCTCCTCTTTTCTTTTCTTCTCTCTCTGTTTATTTTCCAACCCAAAGCATTCTAATGTTGACTTGCGGCAGATAGCCTGCTGCTGCTCCCCTGCTGCTGCTCCAGAGGTAATCTCAAATGTCCCTATAGCTTCTTTAACATCTGCCTCTAAATTTCTGACTCCCATTTCTCCATCTCAAATCACAACCTCTCTTCTTCACTCCCAAACCATATTTTTAACATTTACCTCTGAATGTCCTACAGATACTTGTTAATATGTCCAATATTGAACTCATCCCTACTACCATGGAACTTGTTCCCTCTCTGTATAACCTAGCTCCCCAATGCCATCACCAAACAGACACTTAACGTAGAAACCTCTGAATTATCTCTGATTCCTTCCTCATCTCCTTCCTTTAATCAATCTTGAATTTCCAAATTTCATCTCCAAATATTTCTTGAGTTAAATCACTGACTGCTCTGCATATGCACAGTGACATAATTTTTATATTTCTTTCAAAAAACAGCTTTATTATGATTCACATACCAAGAAAATCACCCACTTAAAGCATAAAATTCAATAGTTTTTAGTATAGTCATTGATATGTTCAACTATTACCACAGACAATTTCAGGATATTTTATCACCTCAAAAAGAATGTGTACCTTTTAGTTATCAGTCTCCTATTCTCCCATTGCCAACCCCCTCTCCTGCCCTCCAGCCCTAATTTACCATCTGTCTCATAGATTTCCGAATTCTAGACTTCCATATAAATGGAATCATATGTGAACTTTTGTGACTGGCTTTTTGCACTTTGCATATGCTTTCAAGGTTAATTCAAGCTGTGGCATGAATCAGTACCTGATCCCTTTTTATGTGGTCAAATATACATAAAATAAAATTTATCATATTACCCATTCAAGTATACAGTTCTGTGGCATTAAGCACATTCACAGTTATACAGCTATCACCATCATTTATCTCCAGTACTTTTTGCATCTTCCCAAACTGAAGTTCTGTACTCATTAAACAATAACTTCCCATTTGCTCTGTCTCCAGCCCCTGGGAACCACTTTCTGTCTCTATGAATCTGATTACTCTAGGTACCTCATAAAAGTATGGTCATGCAATATTTGTTCTTTTGTGACTGATTTCTTTCACGTAGCATAATGTCTTTAAGGTTTATCCATGTTGTAGTATGTGTCAGAATTTCCATCCTTTGTATAGCTGAATAATATTCCATTTTATAGATGAACATTTTTTATAGATAGTTATAACTGTATAAACACTTTGCTCACTGATTCCTTTATGATGAAAGGTTAGGTTATTTCAACCTTTTAGTTATTATGAACAATGTTGCTAAAAACATTCATGTACAAGTCTTTGGTGGACGCATGTTTTCAGTTTTCTTAGGTGGTTGTTTTTCTCTATCTCCCACTAAACCATGACCTTTGAAGGTCACAGACCACCACTTGGTAATTCTTGCATATTGGCTTCTAGTTCAGTGTCTGACATATATTAGGTACTGATTAAACACTTATTGAATAAATTCATTAGTAATTCAATAAAAATATTATTGAAATTAAATTCCAAAGGATTCAATAAATCCTTATGTTTTAAATTTAATTCAGCCATAATCAAGTCACAAATAGTTATTGAACATCAATAATTCTTATACATTTTTGTATCAAATTATTTATCTCAGTACCTGAATTCAGTAAAACTGTAGAGTACATTTGTTAGACATGTGGGTGGGTAGGTAGGTGGATGGATGGATGGATGGATGCATGGATGAATACATTCATGGATGGATGCATGCATGAATAGATAAATGTAAAAAATGAGGAGAAAGCTGTAAGACAAGCTAGGATGTTTTGCATAATCATTCAGAACAAATCTACTTATGAAAAATTTTGTTATATACCTATGTTTCGCATTTGAATATGTTAGGACAAAACACCAGCTACTCAGGAAGCTGAGGCAGGAGGATCACCTGAGCCCAGGAGTTCAAGGCTGTAGTAAGCTATGATCGTGCCACTGCACTCTAGTCTGGGCAACAGAGCAAGAACTTGTCTTTAAAAAAGAAAAGAAAAAACATACAGGCATGGTAACAGAAACTGAATAAATATGCAACGAATTCACAAATGTGGAAAGTAGGGTAGATATATTGGAGAGGTTGTTAAAATAATCACCTAGAAGACAAGATGTGTTGGGGAGAAGCGTGATTCCTCTAAAATGAATTTAAATTGAACACAATAGAAAAAGAGAATGATGTTATTCACCAGTCTTGAAAATCCCTATTTCATCACCTGAAATTCTGAAAACTTCTTTGCTTGTACACTATCCCTGCTCTCTTGCTGAAAGAGCTTACACCATAGATTGTTCAGAGCCAGAGCTGAGTTCTTAACCAAAGACATTGTCCATGGTAGTTTAAAAATAGGGACCTTTTATATCAGAGTTAAAAGTCTTTGATGAAGCTTAAACATTCTTAGTTAATGTTACAATTAGACATCTTGGCTTCTTTCTCAAGCTGCTGCAAAAGACAGAATGGTACCAAGGAGTAAAGTCAGAGTAGAAATGACTCCAAGCGAACTGATTCTCAAGGCCTGCCTTATTAGAGAAAGACAAATACAAAACTAGAAACTGAAATAAAATTAAAAGAGCATCTATGAAAGGAAGATGGCTGGGTCATCCTCATTATAATCAGGCAGTTGAGGCTATTACCAGAACTCTTGAAGGTAGAAAAAATAAGCTAAGCTATAAATAAACATTATAAATACACAAAATTATTTGTTATAAATAAAGATCATTAGTCTGTGATCTCAAGTATTCCTGTCATAGGCTTCATGGATAACAGTTTTTGGTTTATTGTTCCTTTAACAATACGCAATGGTTATTCCTACAGTCACTCATCAGATATACAACTATTTTAAAATAAACAGAAAAAGAACTGAAGAGTAAAGATCTTTCTGAATACCTCAAGGGAACACTAACAGGGCAAAGAAAACTCACTGTCGGAAATCTAGTATCAAAAATCGGCCAATAAATCTGTAAGTATTTTCTATCTGCCTTGCACAATTCTTTGTTAGCCATTTTAAGGAATAAAGTATTTAATCTTCACAATGCAGCCAAAGTGATACCACAGAAATATCAAGCAATGTTTCTCCTCTGTTCAAAACCCCCTCCAATGGCTTCCCATCTCATTCAGAGAAAAATCCAAGTCCGTGTAGAAGCATCCAGCCTCTTACACGATGTAGCTTCCTACTATCTATCTGGCCTCTTCTGCTACTACTCTATCCATCTCTCATTCATCATCTAGACACACTCTTATCCTATTTATTTCTAGCCACATTACTAACCCATCTATCTGTACTCAGCAGGTACACTCCTGATTCAGCAACATCATACATGTTGTCTCTATCCAGGATAATCTTTCCCCAGGTATCTGAAAGTGGTACCTTACTTTCTCCAGCCAGCATAAATTACATCTTCTTGGACATGTTTCCTTTACTACTCCTCAATGACATTTCATAAATATCTTTATTTTTTTCTCTTATATATATCACCTCCTGGCACACTCCATTATTATTTGTTTATTTATTTCTGTTCCTCATAACCTATCTCCTAGGAATTCAATTCAAATCGTATCTTCAGGGCCTAGAACAGTACCTAGCACATAGTAGAGGCGCAATGAAAATTTATGGAATAACTAACTAGTAAAGGATAAAATATGATAAGTCCCCCAGAAAGAGCTAGCAAGTTCTGCTTTATACCTGAGTTGTTGCCTACAAGATAAATAGTAAGGATGCCAGACAGCAAAGTAGATTCCAAAAGAAGGAACAATATTTCACATGATAGAAATGCTTGAGAAGAATCAGAGAAGCAAGCATAAAAGAGAGAACTTTAGAATTAGTTAAATCCAATGAAGCAGGGAAATACATATTTTGGTATGCTTCCCTATTTTGGTATGCTCAGGTTTAATCTCTTTAACTTTTGTTGGTAATTCCTTCACCAAGTGTTCAATACCTCTGAAGTAGTTTAGTTTCCCTTTATCATTATGAAAGTTATCTCACTACCTCTGATTATAGTTCTTGCCTTTAAGTCTACTGTGTTTGACATTAATACAGCTACTCAACTTTTCTCTTCTTTTTTTAATGGCTGTTTGCATAGCTTATCTTTTTTATATTTTTATGTCCACCCTATTGGCTTATTTATGTTTAACTTTTTTCTTACAAATTATGTATACATGGGTCTTGATATTTTAGCCAATCTGGCAATCTCTGACTTTTCATTGGCATTTCTTATCCTATTTATATTAACGTAATTATCATTATAGTTGAGTTTGAGAATACCATTTTGCCATTTGTTTTCCATTTGTTTTACCTATGCATCTTTTTAAACTTCTTCCTGTGTTATTTTGGCTTTAAATAATATAAATAGTATTTTATTTTATCACTTTTATTTGCTATTTTCCTGTACCTTTTTTGTATTTTTGGTGTTTATTTTAGGAATTGTAATATGCATCCTTAAATTATCACTGCCCACACTGAATTAACATTATACTACTTTACATACATAACATATAAGAACCATACAACTGTATATTTCCATTTACCCTCTTTCTGTCTGTTCTGCTTTTGTTTTCATATGTTTTATATATATCTTATAAATCAACAACACAGTATTGTTTTTAGTTTAAAAAGTCAGTTGTCTTTTAAGTAATTAAGAAATGAAATTTTAAAAGCATTTTCACATACCCACATGTTCATAATTTTTGGTGATCTTTATTTTTTGCATAGATCTAAGTTTTTATCTTGTATCATTTTCTTTCATTCTGAAAAACTTCCTTCAGTATGTTTTAGTACAAGTATGCTGATGTTGAATAACCTCATATTCGTTTATTTTAATGAACATATTTATATTTTATGTAAATATTTATATACATTTTTTGAAAGACATTTTTATATCCATAAAATTCTAGGTTGACTTTTGTCCACATTTTAAAGATGTAGTTTTTTTTCATACTTGCATTGTTTTACATAAGCCAGCAGTATTCTTTATAATTCCCAATTTATAATATGACTTAATCTGACTATTTCTATGATTTCTCTTTATCTTTGGTTTTCAGTAATTCAACCATGGTTATATTTGTTGTTCATTAAGCTTCTTGGATATGTGGTACTATGGTTTGAGTGTTTGTTCCTCCCAAAATTTATACTGCAACTTAATTCACAATGCAATAATATTAAGAGATGAGGTTTTTAGGTCATGAAATTCATTCCTTATGAATGGAATTAGCACCCTTATAAAAGGGTTTCAGGGAGTTTCCCAGTCCCATTTTGCCCTTTTGACCTTCTGCTCCCCTTCCACATGTGAGGATAAGCAAGAGGACACCATCTTGGAAGTAAAGAACAAGCCCTTACCAGAAACCAAATCAACTGGCACCTAGATCTTGGACTTCCTACCTATCAAAATTGTGAGAAATAAATTTCTACTATGTATTAGTTACCCAATCTATTTTGTTATAGCAGCAGAAGTGGACTAACACATGTGGGTTGATATTTTTAATAAAATTTGGGAAACTATTAACTATTAGTTCACCAAAAAATATTATAATTTTTTTCTTACCTTTCCTTTCATACTGCAATTATACATCTATTAGACTATTTGACATTGAACCTAAAGTTATTGAGGCTTTTTTTTTTAGTTTGTCTTTCTCTATGTACTTCACTGTGGATAGTATATTTTGCACTGATTTAAGTACGTTGATATTTTCTTCTGCAGCATCTACTTTGCTGTTATGTCCATTCCATTAACTTTTTATATCAAGTATTGTACTTTTAAGATCTAGAATATATACGTGGTACTTTTTGAAGTTTCCCATTTCTTGGCTGAGATTTTTTACCAACTATTCAATCATTAAGGCCATCTTTTCCTTTACATTATTAAACATATTTATAATAGCATTTTAACAACCTTGTTTGCTAATGCTAATATTGCTGTCACCAATCTCTACTGACTATTTTTTCCTCCTGGTTTTTGCATATCTACTGATTTTTTAAAGTAGCTGGCCATTGGAGGTGTTATATTGTTGACATCATCAGAGTGATGAGTTTCATTCTGGCAGGTAGCTAATTCACTAGCATATAGTGTTATCCTAAGGTCTTTAAAGAAGACTTTCTCAGGGGATGTCTAAATCTAAGGCTAGAATGCCCCTCGTCCTAAGGCATAAATTTTGGGGGATGTCAGCCCTATGACTAATATGTTCAGCAAGGTCCTTCGGCTCTAGCTGATAAAAATACCAATGTCACCCAAAATTGTGCAAACTCCATAATCTCTATGAAGCTAAAAAATATTTAGTTGCTACCAAGCCTCATCAAATTTCACCCTGCACTCATGTATCTTACTGTTCAACAACACCAGGTAGTATTTCCTATGTAGATTATTGGAGTTCCTTCTCCACGCAGTTCTCTCATATCTAGTATTTTACCCTGCAAATTTCACCCACCTTAGCAACTGTAAGAGCCAATGTTTCATTCTTCCACCCATTAAGATTTTTGCTTTCTGCTAAGCAAAAAGCTAAATACCAATAAAACTTGCCTTATATATTTTATTTGTTTCTGAGATCAGTCTTATATTGACTGTTGTTCAATGTCCAAAAACAGCTGCTCTATGAATTTTGCTCAATCTTTTAGTTGCCAGTAGCATAAAAGCAAGTCTGATA
This sequence comes from Saimiri boliviensis, assembly GCF_048565385.1. NCBI lineage: Eukaryota > Metazoa > Chordata > Mammalia > Primates > Cebidae > Saimiri > Saimiri boliviensis. The sequence goes on along the minus strand of NC_133454.1, from coordinate 16,232,028 downwards.
AACATTATTCCATCACATATGAGTAATATAATATCTTTTGATATTTTTATTTTTATCAAAATTTTGGAGTGAAATTAGCCCATTTCAAGTTATAGAAAATGTTCACAAATAGCCTAATTGACAAAGACAGTTATTATCAAACCATCAGAAAGTCATATTTATTTTCTTTCAGAAGTCTCATCTAATTTTTAGTTACAACAAAAGTATTAATATATCTTTCCACAAAAACAATCTTACATCTTCAAAGTAAATAATATGTAGATAGAATAAGGCATTTCCATGAGTATATAATCTGGATAAGCTAAGTAAAAATACCTCCAATATTTCTTATGGATTCTTTCTTTGTTTTTCTCTCACAGTAGCAATTTACTTTTCATAATAGTCAAGGGATAAAAAGTTGTGACATCATTCATGAAAAATTGACATCATTCTGTTTCATTCTAAAGCATACATGAATTCAGAATGTGGCAATATTAGACAAAATAATTGATCTAAATTACCTCAATTTTTCCATAATAGAAATATGCTTAAGACATGGAAGGACAGGAAGCCCTATCACAGGTTTATGGGGAATTTAATCAACAGCACTTTGCAGACATTGATATTTCCAAATGTCCTTTTTCTGGTGCCCCAGATCATAAGTCTCTAGTTGGAAGAAGGGTAAAACAGAAACTCCAGTTTGAAGATCTTGATTCTATATGGCATTAATGCCTTTCTTTCCATGTGTTAGATTTAATTCTATTTTAAAATTTTTATTTTTGGTACCTGTAATTTATTTTTGTTGCCATAGTTTGGTAGATTTCATGTTTTTTTTTTTTCTTTTTGTTTTCCTTATAAGAAGAAAAGGATTTCTGCATGGGAACTCCTTTTGTTCTTATATGTGGATGATTTCTTGGTGCTATTTCCCACATATTTCTGTCCCCATATACAAGTTGTGGTCTGCATATTTTTTGTTCTTAGAGGAATACAAGGGGCAGGAGGAAAACTAAACTATGCATATGTGGCATCTTTAGAGTAAAACTAATCACTCTGTCTTCTGAGATTTTGCTAAATATTCTGTCCAAGGATTGACTTCTCCTAACTTTAATGTTATATTACATATCATTTCCCTAATATTCCTCATTTTTCACAAAGAGAATCAGCCTCACTATTTACTCCATCAGCCATTTATAGTAGCCATTAACAATAATAAGAAAACATAAGGCTACCCATTCATTGTGGGGATCTCTCTGGGTTTGATCATATTGGATTTTATCAGATATAAGGGTAATGGTGGTGGCAAGATAATGGGAAGGAGGGCTGGACACCATCAGAAGCCAACTGTGCTGTGCCTTTCTATTCCACTCTGTGTCCTTTATTGTGTTTTTCCTTGGCCACTAGTTTTTCAAGATTGTTGCATCTGATTTTGCCTGTTTCCTTTTCTGGTGGTGGTGGCTGTTGTGACTATGTGTGTGTGAGTTTTAACTAGTTTTTGCTCCTGTGAGTAAGTATTGAGAAAGGGGAAATATGTGCTGCACTTTCAATATGCCATCTTAAACTTAAAATATCTTTAATTTTTACAACAATCCTTGGAAATATTAGCTTTGCCATTTTAAAGTGCAGAGAGGTTACAAGTATTTATGAGAAGATGAAATAAGAGTGCAAAGTTTTCATTCTTTAACAATATTAATTACGTTCCTACTATGTTCCACTGCGCCAGGTAATAAGGATCCAGAAATGAACCAGAGAGACGTGGCCTCTGCCCTCACAGAGCTTACTCTATAGTAGGGAAAACAGATATTTAAACTACTGATTATAATACAGCAAAATGTGTTCTATGATAGAGGAAGGTACATCTAATAACAGAGATGCCTAATATGAGCACAATGAGAGCTTTTCAAGTTAATAAAATACAGATGATATATGGATAATAAGAGATGCTCAGAAAATTTTAATTTTCTTCCTTCCTAAACTTTCAAATAACTACAAAACATGCTCTGTATTGCCTCTGTTGTTGGAAAGAGGCCATTGTACAGTGTGCACAGAAAGGGTGTTTGCTATCTCTAGGTATAGGTGGATGAGGACTAAATTCTGAGAGTGAAATACAGGTCATGTGACTTCTATGTCAACTAGTTTAACCTGAGAGTTTAGTAATGCACCTGATCAACAGGAAATGCCTTAATGATAAATTCTGAGTAGACAATTCAATGTGGCACCTGTGGATATTAGAGAAAGAGAGAAATAATTTTCTCCATACTTTTTGTCTCTCCATTAGAGTTGTTAAGTCCATAACTCTATGTACTAAATGATGATCGCATTCAAATTAAAACATATTCACCGTTAACACCTTGGGTTAAGATGTTTGTCCTGAAAATCATGCCTCAGGGTTAGAAGTAATGTTTTAGGCTTTCCCCCTTATGAAACAATTTTATTTTAATCCAGCTACAGCCACTAATAATATAACCGTTTTTATTTTAATGAAATTATTTATTCTGTTCTCTGTATTTGCATAGTGTCTTTTCATCAAGTGGGACAAAAATCATCACAGACACAAATTAACCTTCCCAATGTCCCTGTCAGACAAGAAAATTATCATGTTATTATATATGCATCTATATCTCTATATACTCATTCAGTTTCACAAATATTAGAGAAGACTAATAATAGTCTAAGTAATTTAAGGAAGACAATATTTTAAATAAGTTCTCAATTTCGATTCAGGTACTAGGGCATGTAATAAAGCAGATGCCCTAATTTCAAAATCAATATTGGCCAGTGTATTCAACCAGCAAACAGATAAAAGGAACATTTTTAAACACTATTAGGTCATTAGCTACAATTAATAATTCATTTCAAAAGTTTACAGTTTCCATTTTTAATAGCAAATGGTCAGAATTTTTAAATGCTTCTCAAATGTATCTATCAAGTAAAGATATTTTTAAGTTGATGGGAAATACAGGTGTGCTTATATGGTGGTATTGTGTGCTTATGTCCTTTTACCCAACCTTCCATTCCTCCATCCACCTTGTAAAATTGATGAGCCAGCAATTTCTAGTCCTGGGTATATACCCTAGAGAAACTTCTTGCAAAGTTTGTAGAGGAAACATAGACAAGAATATTCATAGCATGTCCACTGTAATAAATACCTAGAAATAATCTAAATGTCCACTTACAGAAAAATGGATTGTGTTATGTTCTTGCAATGGAATACTATATAGTATTCCAAGTGATGAAACAACAGCTACAAAGAAAAACATGGATCAATCTTAGCAATGTAATACTGAGTGAAAAAGGAATCCCAAAAGATTATGTGAATAGGATAGACTTTTATAAAGTCAAAAACCACTAAATTTAAAGTTTAGTTGACCCTCCAACAACACAAGTGGCACTGCATGAGTCCACTTACATGCAAATTTTAAAAAATAAATATATTAGAAAATTATTTGAGATTGGTGATAACTTGAACAAACCCATACACTGCATATCCTAGAATTATTGATAAAATTAGGAGGAAGTTAGGTATGTCATGAGTGCATAAAATATATGTAGATACTAGTCTATCTTTAACATTTACTACCATAAAATATGCACAAATCTTTTATAAAATCTAAGGTGTATAAAAACCTACCCAAAAAAACGTTTACATACCATACATGGTACCATTTGCAGTTGAGAGAAATGTAGCATTAAATCATAACCGCACAAAATTAGCTGCAGTGCATACGATACTATTTTAATAACTTTTTAGCTACTTCCTGTTGCTATTGCTGTGAGCCCAAGTATTGTTTCTGCTTAATAAAGGTAGTATAATGCTCATTATCTCCATGTGAGCAATGTATCTCTCCAGTAAATTGCACATGTCAGCAAAAAGTGATTACTCGAGGTTCAAGGTTCTTGTAACTTGGTTTTTCACTTTCTTAAAATAAGTTGATAAACAAAAGTTCTTATGCTTTAAAGTCAAATTTATCTTCTTTTCCTTATGGCTAGCTCTTTCAGTATTTTTTTTAAATCATTCTCTACCTCCAATGTTAAACTAATACTCAAATATATTTTATATAATATTTTGGAGGTTTTTTTTCTGATATTTAAGTCTTTTAACCATCTGAAATTATCTTTATGTTTGATGGAAGCTGAGGATCCACCTTTACTTTTCTATATGTGTGGTCAATTTATTGAATAGCTCTTACCTTATCCATTCTTTTGTCATATCACCACTTATTTCAAACACCTAAGTCTGTTTCTAAGTCACCTTTCATTCTTGGTCAATTTATCAATACCAGGGCTAGTAGCATGGTGTCTTATTACTACAATCTGTCTTATTACTCTGTCTTAATTACTATAACTTTATAATAATTCTTGATGCCTAGTGGTGAGTCATACTTCTTTACTCTTTTTCCTGTCTTTGCTATTCTTGATATCTATACTTCCATAAAAATCTTAAATGAGGTTATAAAGTTTCAAAGAAAAACCTGTTAAAATTTGTATTAACATCATTTTAAATATAGGTATATTTGGAAAGAAATTTGATATTTTTATATTAAATATATTATATGATTTTATTATTTAGATCTTATTAATGCTTTTTAATAAAGTTTTATACTTTTGCATACATTATTGTACAGTTTCATTACTAATTTTTTTGATGCTATAATAAATGGTACCTTTTAAAATTATGTTTTCTTGTTATTTGTTATTAATGTTTAGATATGAAATTTATTTTTCTTTAATGATTCTATATCTAACTTCCTGTTAAACTCTATTAGTTCTAATAATTTGTTTATAGGGTATGGGAGGGTTCATAGTAGACAGTTATATCATCTACCAAAAATGTTGGTTTTATTTCTTCTTTTTCAATCCTTAGACTTTTAATTTCTTTTTTCTTTTTTTATAATATTGGCTAGGACCTCCCATGTATTGCCAAACAGAACTTGAGATAGTTGCCATTTCTGTCTCAATTCTGAATTTTGATTTTAAAATAATGCTTCTAACATTTCTCCATTTAGGTTAATGGGGTATGTGTGTATGTAAAATGGACTTCATCACATTAAGGACATTTCTTTCTATGCTTTAGGATGATTTGGCTGGATATAAAATTCAAAGTTCTATGCTAACACAAAGAATCAGATTGTTAAATCAGAGTCACATGACTAAGCTAATATCTAGTATCAAGCTTTGCTAATAATTTCTACAATAGCAGCAATCAAGTGGCACAAGTGAATTAGAGAGAGATCTGGGACATCCCATATAGCTCTATAAATCCTTTCTCCTTGCATCAGACATGCTATGTGGCCAGATTAATAGAAGTCTGTAATTAAGGTTTGTGAGTTCCCCCAAACAAGTTGGGTTACAAAATATCTCTGATTTATATGCTACATAGTTTTGTAACTGATATAACATTCCCAAGAAGCCATGTCTCAGAAATCCATAGATTATAGGTTTGTTTACCATAAACAATCCTAACCCAAACACAGCCTGAAAAGACGATTTGGTATATGAAGATTCTCCTTCTAGCAAATATTATTTATATGCCTATTTATCAGGTTGCTTATATGGATATTTGACTAGGCCACCTGCGTCTATCCCAAAGAAAATGCCAACCACCTATACCTCACTATCTAATAGAAGAAGAAATGGATTATAGGCCAGTGCTGTAAATTCTTCATCCTCAACTCAAAGCCTTTTTCCTTCATAACTTGAAAAGTGTTAAACCATCATATATTGACAAATCTATCATTTTGGTTCTTTGTCTTCTGAATGTGATCTGCTTTTCCTCTATGTAACTTTTTATAAACCTCTTTTAATTTTCCATATTTTAAATTTTTTCTATTATGTATCTTGGTGTGGGTCTTTATCATTCCAGTCTGGTATTTTGTACTCATTACTCTTAGGTTAGTCATCTTTCTTAATTCTTACTTCTGTGGAATTTACCTTACTACTTTCTCAAAAATCACTTCTACAGTTTTAATTTTCTCTTTTCTGAAACTCCTGTTACTCAGATATTGGTACCACCATTTCTATTCTCTTAAATAAATGTATTTAGACTTTTCTGCTTCCTCCTGGAGGAATTTCTCTTTGCCTCCAACAACCTAATCCATTTTTTTTCAGCTGCATTCATTCTATTATTAATTCCATCTGTTCTTTATTTAAAATATTATATTTATTATACAAAATCATTGGTTCTTTTTATACTTATTTTATTTTCTTATAATTCTAATATCTTACTTTATTCTCTCTTGTCGAGTTTTGATGCTTTTAAGAAAATCTTGTCCTTCCAACACCCCTGATTTATATGGTACCCGTAATCTATATTTGTTGCCTTTTTTCCTTTTAAGTAGTTATGGTCCTCAGTCATATTATCTTGGCCTATGAGTTTATATTCCTGCTGTGGGTTTCTAAGCATTTCTTAAGACTACCCAAGCCCCATACCAAGGATGTGGGTACCAGAAGTCTGAAGTGTAGCCGCCAATTCCCATGGTAACCACCTAGGTATCATGTGTCCCAAGGCAAAAGCAGAGGAGAATCAAGAGTAGAATTCAAATGATTTTTCCTTTAATTTTACTTTGCATAGCCTAATGGGCCAATCCTGGTCCAGGTTGCAGCCATCTCCCTTCCACCAACAATTCAAACAGCCTTCTGTCTGCCCACAGGTTACTTACAATTTTTTTATTCCCACTTAGGTTTCCACACAGAGTTGACTTTGAGAGAGGAGACTAGAAGCTTATGCTAATTTTGCATTTCATTAGGAGCAGGATTCAAAAATGCAATTGCTTATTTACTTGTCCATGTTTTCCACTGTGACTAGCCATTGAGCTTTTTAAATTCAGAGATTCTATGTTATTCGATTGTGCATCCTAGACCCACATAGCATCTGACATGTAGCTGACATTTAATAAATAATTCTAAGTTGAATGAATAAATTCTCTTCTTAAAGTTGGAAATATTTCACCAAAAAGTGTTTTGCTATGACTACAAGTTACCATTAGTCTTTTTCATGGAACCCCATACCTTATTAAGCAGCTGTGTTACCTTGGGAAAGTCACTCTAGCCTTCAGCTTCCTGTCTAAAGGGGTCCATGCCAATGGACCTTACCAATGCATGAGACCAATGCGTGGACCCCTGTCTAAAGGGGTCCATGCCAGTAGGCCTTACCAATGCACGAGACCAGTTTTATTTCAAAGTCAAAGAGAAAAGAGTCATGTGCCAAAATCAAATAAAGAGCATAAAAATGTTAAGATGTAGAACACAGAAGAACCTGGAGAGGCCAGGAGTTCTAACCCTAGTTCTGCCATAAACCACCTGCCCAACTTTGAATAACTCACTACATATCTCTAAATATTACCCTTAATTCTAAAATAAGACAATTGAGAGACAGAATGACATGGAAGACAAACTGGAGTAAAATCTCAGATCTCCCACTTTCTTCATTTGGTACTTTGGTCAATTCCCTAACCATTTTAGCCTGAGTGTCTTTATTTAAAAATAAAGTTATCATCTCCTTAAAGTTGCTATGAAGTTTCAATGAAAAAATATAAATAAAATGTCTTGCACATCATCAGTTATACATTGAGTGTTCCTAAAATGTTAGTTTCCTTTCTCTCTACATTTTTTCAATTGTCATTCAGCTTTACATAGTTACGAATCTAGATGATTTATTAAAAACTGATTCTATTTCTCTAATCCAATATAGATGCCTACCAAAGTTTGCACACTGTATTATTTCTCCTAAGAGCTAAACTTTTCTTTTAGATGTCAACTCTTAGTTATAAATTATTCAGAAGTTAAGTAGGTATGTTTCAATGCTTCTGGATGTTAAATATTCACTCATCATTGGCTAGTGGTGAAAGTTTATGCAAGGAAAGGAAAAGCAAAGTGATGTGCATATATCGTTTACATTTTAGCATCAGCAACTGTTCCAGTGAAATAGTCATCCACCAACGATATATACAAGGGAAGTGTTTATGCACTGGGGCAACAATATGGAAATCAACATCTATGGTTAAAAAAATTGTATGTGTCACTGCTTATAGCTGTGAAATGAATGGGCAGCTATAATGGGATGGTGTAATGAATTTGTGACAAGAACCAGAGAAAGGAAATAATAATCCTAATCAGATTGCTATTGGAGTGCCTTTGTTTGTGGCAGCAAAAAAATAAATATCTATTAATTACGCTTTGAAAGTGTTAGGATACAGTACTCAGGAAAAAGATAGTTCCAGTTAAATTGTTACACATGTCAATGATCAGAGATAAAATGAGTAAGTGCCAGGAAGTCTCTGCTGAACCTTTATGTAACAGCACTATCAAATAAGTGATATGGTTCAATGATTTCCATGTAATTACACAGTACAGTTGTATTGCTTTAGAATAAAAATAATTAGAACTCTTACATGTGATTCAGATGTTTATCACGGAACAATTTCTCTTTATCACAAGAACCTTTAGTAAAAGGTACCCTTCAGGATTCCATACAGTCATTTCTGTTATTTATCCTAAAAAACTGGGCAACATGGAAATCACAGACCAGCTTGGGAGCTTACAGTTAGGTGGAATTATGCTTCAAAAATTTACTTCTGCTCATTAGCAAAAAAGTAAATTAATAAATGCATTCATTCATTCATCATTGTGAAATTTCAGAACACAATATTAAGGACAAGATCCAAGACTCCAGAAGTGAAAATAGTACATCAAGAAGAAAATAAAACTAGATTCAGGCATTTATATCATCCTTATTAATAATTTGGCTGGTTATATTCAACTATAAATTTCACATCTTCAGTTGTATATCTAATAGAAATTTCAAATTCAGTCTGTAAGAACTTTAATGTCATATCTTCTCCATGTCCAAACTTGCTCTGCTTACAGCCTCCTTCACTTTAACCAATGTCCACTCATTCTTTCTATTACTCACGGTGGAAACCTTGAAGACACTCTTGATTTCTCTTTCTTTTACATGCCAGAGCCAAGGCATTAGGAAATATTTTGACTTTATCTTCAGAATGTATTGCAAATCCTAACACTTCTCACCACTTCCATCACTACCACCCTGGTCTGACCCACACCATTTCCAGCCTGGATTATACAATGGCCTTCAGCCCATTCTGTTGCTTTTACTATTGGCTCCTATGAACTATTATCCACACAGCAGCCAAAGTAATCCTTTGAAATCATGATAAAAGATGTCAGTTTTCTGCTCAACTTCCTGTAATGAATTTACCCATTTCACTCAAAATAAAGGTCAGAGTCATTAAAATAACCAACAAAAACCCAGATGATCTGGCCCTTCATACCCTCTCTGACTTTACCTGCTACACTATACTTAATATGCTCCTTCTCATCTACTCTACTCCAGCCTCAATGTCCTCCATGCTTTTCCTAAAATGCAAAAAGCACATTCTGTTGGGCTTTTGAATTAGTTGTCCTCTCTGCTTGAAATTCTGTTTCTGTAAAAATCCATATAGATAATTCCTTCATCTATTTTAAGATTTTGCTCAATTTTCATATTCTTTGTGATTCTTATCTTATCATATTTTAAATTTCAATTCACTCCCACTCCAATCCTGATTGCCCTTAACTCCATAGCACTTACCTTCTAACACAGTTATATGATTGATTGATTGATTACTTTTATTTTCTATTTCACCATGAGACTACCTTACTAGAAAGTAAATTATAAAATTCAGGTATCTTTATTTATTTTGCTCATGGATGTATTCCAAATGCCTATCAAGAAATATTGAAGAACTCAAAAAATAAGTATCAAATAAGTAACAAAGCTCTAAATTAGTACCCCCCAAAATAGAGAACAAAATAAATACAGAATTCAAGGTTTATTCACACAAAAAAACATAAATCAGACTAGCCGACTAGCAGACTAGCCCCAATGAATATTAGAAGAAAGTTCAGCAAGGTCATTCATTTCTGAGTAAAAATGAACCTTAAATTACATATCAGAACTATTTATCTACCCATAAAAGGTAAAGTAAAATAAAGTCCTATATGCTTCATGTAAATTTCCCAAATGTTAACATTTTACCATGTTTATTACTCTCTCACACATCCTTCCTCTCCATGTCCCTCCCCTTTACCACTCTCCCTCCACACATACACACACAAAGTAAATATATAAATAATCCAACTACTGGATAAAATAAGTAATACATAGAGCTTTAAGTACGATGCAGATTAATTCTCAGTAACTAAAATCTATGATATGTCTTCAGGAGAATAGTTGTTAGCATTTATTAGCAGTCATATAATACATAATAGCTGCATAATTATTCTGTAGTTATAGTCATGTAATTATATACTTATATTTGTATAGTTGTATAATAAAATGAACATAAGTCTATATCCAATCTGAAGATAGAAGTAATGCAAGATAACAATCACTAACATATGTATCCAGTCAGTATTATATAGTAACTAGGCCTTCAGTATAATTTAAGAGCATTGCTGTTTTGCTGGGGAACCCACTAGAACAATATTCCAGAACCTCTTCTGAACATATATAAGCTGGAATGGCATTTTCAGCTTCATCTTTAACATGTGTCAGTCACTAAATGAGCAAAGCACACAACATATGCTGATAAAATGTAATGTTCAAATTGATTCTATGTTTTCTTCTACCTCCATTTATAATAGGAGTTTTATGTTGATCATATGATTTTCTTTAATAATTGTGTGCAAGTATATTCTACTTACTTGGGATATAATATAAGGGTAGCTTTTTTTCTGTCACTAACATCAGAAAACTATTAGAAGAGGAGACAGTAAAGAAAAAGAAATAAAATTATTTGTGTTTTTTTATAATACTATGTGGTTAAATGGTAACTCTACTGCTGCTGCTTTTGTCTACCTCCTCCTGGGCATGGGGTCAGTGGAGTTAGCAGGTGAACGCAAAGCAGGATTCATTCATAGACCATAGGAATATACTTCAGGTCTTTACTCAAATGTCATCTTCTCATTGAGTCCTTCTTGGCCATTCTATCCAAAATTACAAGTTCTAAACCCAGATACTTCCTACAGCCCCTTCTCTCATTTTTTTCTTAGCATTGATCACTAATTATATGTTTTTTATTTATTCAATTTCCTTGTTGCTAGTAATTGAATTAAAAACTTTATTCAATTTTCTTGTTGTTAGTCTATAGGTGAAAAGAGAGGCTTTCCAAATTTTCCAGGGGAATGAAGTATTTCCCTACCCAAGCCCTGAGGCTATACTTATTCCAGTGACAATGGATAGCTCAGGAATCTTTTCTATCTCTTGAAAAGTCTTATTTTCTGACTTCAACAAAGAGATTGAAGGCTTTACTTGATATCCTAAACATGAGCATTAATATATAGACTAGCTCATCAGTTTCCTAAATCACAAGACTATATATTATATTAGATACTTCTGTTGATCATTCTATTTCAATGTCTCAGCAACTCAGAACCACATTTTACAATCATTGCTTTGGTCCTCTTCCAAATTCAATTGTATTGACAACATTCATCATTCCCTGCAACTTGTCACCCCAAAGAAGCTTAAGACCTTATTTATTTCAGCTCTCTGATCTCAGATGCAAACCACTATATTATTGCCAACGTACTCCCTGAAATGTAGGGAGTCATTCCATCCTAGAAATGTAGACCAAATGCATAGTCATCATCTATTATATCTGTGTAGCACATTTTGCTTTCAAAGTACTTTCTCACTATCTCACTGAACTATGTGAGATAGCTAAGATAAGTGCTACTAGGCCATTTTACAACCAAAGGAAATGAGGCCCGGTCTTCTCAGTGAGTTATCAAAGTAAAGGCATAGCCTTTGTTTGTGTTTTCACTGCCTCATCATTTAATTCTGATGTCAGCATATTCATACCTTTTTGTTATGGTCACCCTCGTAAAAAGCATTGATATCATTATTATTTTAAAGTTGCAATATGCTTACATTCTTGACTTCAGTAAAAAGTTCACAAATGACAGTTTTTTTTTTTTTTAATTAAAGCTTTTTAAGTTTTAAAAATTTAGAAGATTCAAAAATTTTCTTCAAAGTCAAAACTTGTGACCTATCTACCTGGTCAGCCATTCTCATGAATATGAGTTAGTGTGTAGCAGCTAGAATCATAGCTTCAGAGTGTAGAAGTTGGAGTCTGAGGTAGTTGTGTTAGGGAGAATGGAGGTGGCAGTAGGGATGAGAAGAAAGAAACAAAAATTCCTAGTGAAAGTGTTCAGTGGAGATGAGTCTTGCATTAAAAACTGGCAGTCTGGAGCAAGGTTACTAAGGTCAAATACGGAAAGAAATAAGGAAGTGCTAAGATGTGAGAATATCAGAATGCCAACCATAGATTAATCACCAAATTCAAGAAAATGCAGCTGCAGGATCATTTTACACAATATTTATGGCCTCACTAACGGCTTAAGCATAGAGTCTGGTAACCAAAGTCAAGGAACAACAGATTTAGACTGGGGAATCTTTTGATTAGGGTACAAATTCTGGAACTCATATTTAGTGGCACAGGTTTACCTGTGGAGGCTATTTCAAAATTCTATATACTCATTGAAATAAAATCGTTTGGTGGGAAGAGGCAACCTACATCTAAGAATTTTTTTTTTAAATGTAGCCACTATAATAAGTATTAAATTTTTTTTTCAGTCAGGCGTGATGGCTCATGCCTGTAATCTCAGCACTTTGGGAGGCCAAAGTGGGTGGATCACCTAAGGTTGAGAGTTCAAGACCAGCCTGACCCACATGGAGAAACCAGTCTCTACTAAAAATGCAAAATTAGCCAGGCACGGTGGCACATGCCTGTAAACCCCGCTACTCGGGAAGCTGAGGCAGGAGAAGTGCTTGAACTCAGGAGGTAGAAGTTGCAGTGAGCCAAGATCATGCCATTGCACTCCAACCTGGGCAACAAGAGCGAAAATCTATCTCAAAAAAAAAAAATTATTCACCACATGTTGAAAATATGAAAATATGCTTTATGAATGCCATAGGTCTGACAAATCTTGCTGGGATTTTCACTACTTTATTTCATTTTCACTACTTTATTTCTAGATGTTTTATTAAGCTCATTTGGGATCATGTGTAACTTTTTCAGATACATCATAGGTAATATAAATGTGCCATTAAATTAAAAACTAATGATATTTACATACTAATCAGCTACTATTTTAATGCTGAGAAACAGTTACCTATGATAGTAGATGCAATTCAAGAAATAGTGTGTATGATCAGCATTTTAGCCTATCATAATATTATAATTTTAGCCTATATATAAGTGTGCATGTATTTATATATATATATAGTATACATACATATTTTAAATATGTATATAAATATAACTGTCTTATAAGACGAATACCCTCCTTGTAAGCTTAAAATTAGATGAATGCCCTCCTTGCAAGTTTAAAATCTAACTGTACTATGAGAATTTTATGTTGACCTTTATAAAAAAAGTAGGCTCCTTCTGAGTTGAGAGTTCTGAGAATAAGTATTAAAATTGAAATGAAGAAAGAGGCAGGGGTCAGAGGCCTGAAAAAAATGCAGTGACACAACCAAAAATCAGAATCAGTGATGTACCAAGATCTTTTATCTGTCAAATATCCAAAGACACCATGTTCATATCACAATGAGAATGCAAGCTGGAGTCCAGGAACAAATCCAAGATCAAACCTGGAGATAGCAGGCCAGGAATCAAAACAAGGAACTAGATTACCTTTGCAGTAGTCCAGATGAATTTGCACATTTCCTTGTAGTGGGACTTCATTCCTGAAGCAACTAAGAACCTCTTTCATTTCAGAGAGAATGCTAGACAAGATAGAGAATGTACATCCAAATTTGCTTTTTAAAAAAAAAAAAAAAGAAAAGAAAAGAAAAAGAAGAAGGAAGAAAGGAATTTTGTCCCTACTCTAAAAGAGCTCAAACTTTGGTGGAAGGCAAAGATTTCATGTTAACAAATAAGTTAACAAATAGATTATAAAGAAATGTTAAAGGGCTACAGAGAAATTTTTACAAGGGCCCAGCCCAAAGGAAGGAGTGATTATGTCTACATGGATGAAGAGAAATAAGAAAATTATCATACAGCAAAGTTCAGCATAACTTTGATGGTTTTAAAGGCACAAAATTCTAAAGTCAGGTATCATAAATGAGTTTCTTTTTAAGGGTCTATCACTCTACATCCGCAGATAATTAAGTTGTACAAAATTATTAACTCTATATGAGTTCTATTTACCCATTTGTCAAACATGTACTATTTGCTATGTACCACTCACTGCACTAGGTTAATGCACAATTAATACAATATATATTTTTATTCTTTTTAGCATATTATCATAGTAGCATACCTGCCTCAAAATTTGCACTTCATACATCCACCGTTTTTTTAATAAAATGAAGAAATTAACCCTTTTAAAAGTTATTCATGCACTTGTCTTAGGATGACACAGCATAAATTTACCACCCAAATTTTAGTGGGAGAGGGTCTTATGTTTTTCTTGCAAGACTATTATTCATCCAACATTTTCCTCATAATTTCATGTAGCTTTTGCTACATTCTCATTTCTCTTTAAAGTCCTTAAAGATAAAGATGAACAGATCATGGAGTATATAATTTAGTAAAAAGAAATATAAACAGCTGACTATAATTCAAAGCAGGAAGAGCAATAATCAAAGGCACAATTACTGAACCTAATCAACTTTAAGGTTCAGAAGCTCTCCCTTAGATAAGTTCCCTCTTTGTCCTATAAGGAGCCCTAAAAATGTCTTCAAATGGACTTATTTTTTGTAAGATTTGGAGTTGCAATCCTAGTCTCTGAAAAAATGGACTGTAAACCAACAAAAATCAAAAGAGACAAAGAAGGACATTACATAATGGTAAAGGGATCAATACCACAAGAAGTGCTAACTATTCTAAATATATACGCACTCAATACAGGAGCACCCAGATACATAAAGCAAGTCCTTAACAACCTACAAAGAGACTTAGACTCCCACACAATAATAGTGGGAGACTTTAACACTCCACTGTCAATATTAGACAGATCAATGAGACAGAAAACCACCAACAAGGAAATCCAGCACTTGAATGCAGATCTGGACCAAGCAAACTTAATAGACATTTACAGAACTCTTAACCCCAAATCCACAGAATATACATTCTTCTCAGCACCACATCACATTACTCTAAAATTGACCACATAATTGTAAGTAATCACTCCTCAGCAAATGCAAAAGAAAAGAAATCATAAAGGTCTCTCAGACCTCAGTGCAATCAAATTAGAACTCAGGATTAAGAAACTAACTCAAAACTACACAACATTATGGAAAATGAACAACTGGATCCTGAATGTAGACTTGATAAACAATGAAATGAAGACAGAAATAAAGACATTCTTCAAAACCAACGAGAATGAAGACACAACATACCAGAATCTCTGGGACACATTTAAAGCAGTGTCTAGAGGGAAATTCATAGCAATAAATGCCCACATGAGAAGCAAGGAAAGGTCTAAAATCGACACCCTATCATCAAAATTGAAAGAGTTAGAGGAGCAAGATCAAAAAATCTCAAAAGCTAGCAGATGACAAGAAATAACTAAGATCAGAGCAGAACTGAAGGAGCTAGAGACACAAAAAAATTCTTCAAAAAAATCAACAAATCCAGGAGCTGGGTTTTGGAAAAGATCCTACAACTGCATTTAAAGTTAAATTGCTAACATGTCCTTTAGTGGGCTTATAATTAAAAGGATTCCTATTTAACTCCACTTATTTCACACTACTAATAAGCAACTTAAGTTTATGAATTTTAGCGGTGTTTTAATTTTACCTTGATATTTACTACAGTTAAATCTTATATACAAAGAACATTACATATACATGTATAAACATACACATGTATATTCATACCCACACATTCATAAGTACACAGATCATTATGTATATAAACTGCATTTTAAAATGCCATATACTCTTTAAAATGCTTAAACATCTAAATTAATTTCACTTAAAGTTCAAATATTTAATTTTAAAAGAACTTAGTGAAAAAGTAAAGAGTTATTCATTCAGAGGCACTTCAATTCTGCCACCCAATTGTTTGGTTACGTGTTTTACTATACTATGCCCCTGATACGTAAGGCAATTGAAATCAATAGAATCTTACATACATCTGAAGAGTAATATCAAATACTTGGAATGCAGACATACCTCTTATGCTTCTACATTTGAAAATGACTTCTAATTATTATATGTTTGGTCTTTGCATTGGAAGACAAATTTAAACTTATATTAGTTTATTGCTGGAAGAAGGAAGGAAAGCAGATGGAATTAAAGAATTATAGAAAGAGAACAAAATAAAGGAAGAATGAGAAACAGCAAGTAGGAAAAGAAGAAAAGAACATGTTGCAAAAAACCACGTAACCTGAAAGTCTAACCAAGCTGTCCTATAATCGCTGTTAATAATAATTCAGAGTTGGGGCAAAGAGCTTTGAGAAAATTTTCAGCATCTTCAGCTAAAAGATACTAGATAATGCCCGACTTTCAAGATGGCCGCCTAAGAACAGCTCAGGACTTCAGCTCCCAGTGAAAGTGCAGAGGGTGAGTGGACGCCGCATTTCCAGACGAACTCTTATTGCCCACAGACCAGGAGATACCCAGGCAGAGGGGTCGCCAGCGTCGCAGTCCCAGCCGGTGCGGCTGTTTTGGCCCCTGCGGGGCTGATTCCGCCCGCGCGGCTGCTGTGACCACTCCCTGTTGCTGCGGTTCTCCGTACAAAAGCCACTGGTCTGGGAGCCCTCTTAGCTGGCGAGCAGAGCCTTGAGACGGCAGAATAGCCCATTCATCTGAAACAGCGAGCCAGGCCAGGAGATTCCTAGGCAAAAAATCCGCCAGGAGCCGGCGCCGCGGTTCGAGCCGACTCCGTGAGTCGCAGCACGGGAGATCCCGGCGCCTTTTCAACAAGCGACCGGAACGCGGGGTCGTTCAACATAAAAGAAAAGACTCTGAGTCAGGGAGCCAGGTGATCAGGCTCGGTTGGTCCCACCCCTCCACCCCCAACAACAACGAAAACAAAAACAGTAATTGGAAACCCTCTGGATTGAGCCCTTCAAACCAAGCACCGCTGAACCGGGACGGTCCGGCTCCGTGGGGGAGGGGCTTCCGCCATTACTGAGACTCTCCACCGCTACGGAGGCAGGCTGCCGTTGCCGAGGCAACCCGCCATTGCCGAGGCAACCTGCCACAACAGAGAGAGTCCGCCATAACAGAGGCGGGGCCACCATTGCCCAGACAGTTCTAACTACGCCCATATAAAAAGGACTACAGGGAAGAGCTCAGGGCAGCTGGGCGGAGCCCACAGCAGCTCAGCAAAGCCCCTGCGGGCAGGCAGAGGCTAGGCGTGCTGCTAGCTGGGCGGGTCCGACCTGAAAAAAAAAAAAATCAAAAAAGGCAGTAGTGCAAGGGAAACTCATAAAGCTCCAACTCCCTGGGACAGAGACAGACAACAGGTGGATAAACCCACAAAAATGGGTAGAAACCAGCGTAAAAAGGATGAAAACTCCCGAAACCAGAACACCTCTCCTCCTAAAAGTGATCACAACTCCTCACCAGCAAGGGAACCAGACCGGATGGAGAAGGAGGGTGATGAAATGACAGAATCAGACTTCAGAAGATGGGTAGTAAGAAACTACAATGAGCTAAAAGAACATGTTCTAACCCATCGCAAAGAAAATAGGAACCTTGAAAAAAGATTGGACGAACTGCTGACGAGAATGGACAGCATAGAGAGGAGAATAAGTGAATTGATGGAGCTGAAAAATGCAACACGAGAACTTCGTGAAGCATGCACAAGCTTCAACAGCCGAATTGACCAAGCAGAAGAAAGGATATCAGAGGTCGAAGACCAACTCAATGAAATAAAAAGAGAAGGCAAGAACAGAGAAAAAAGCGCAAAAAGGAATGAACAAAATCTTCAAGAAATGTGGGACTATGTGAAAAGACCTAATTTACATCTGATAGGTGTACCTGAATGTGATGAAGAGAATGAATCCAAGCTAGAAAATACTCTTCAGGATATTATCCAGGAAAACTTCCCCAACCTAGCAAGGCAGACCAATATTCAAATCCAGGAAATACAGAGAACACCACAGAGATATTCCTCAAGAAGAGCAACCCCAAGGCACATAATCGTCAGATTCACCAGGGTTGAAATGAAAGAGAAAATGCTAAGGGCAGCCAGAGAGAAAGGTCGGGTTACCCACAAAGGGAAGCCCATTAGACTCACAGCAGATCTCTCAGCAGAAACCCTACAAGCCAGAAGAGACTGGGGGCCAATATTCAACATCCTTAAAGAAAAGAACTTTCAACCCAGAATCTCCTATCCAGCCAAACTCAGCTTCATAAGTGAAGGAAAAATAAAATCCTTTGTGAACAAGCAAGCACTCAGAGATTTCATCACCACCAAACCTGCTCTACAAGAACTCCTGAAAGAGGCTCTACACATATAAAGGAACAACCAGTACCAGCCACTCCAAAAACACACCAAATGGTAAAAAAGCAGCAACACAATCAAGAATCTGCATCAACTAACCAACAAAACAGCCAGGTAGCATCAAAATGACAGTATCAAATTCACACATAACAATACTATCCCTAAATGTCAATGGACTAAATGCCCCAATCAAAAGACACAGACTGGCAAATTGGATAAAAAGCCAAAACCCATCAGTGTGCTGTATCCAGGAAACCCATCTTACATGCAAGGATACACAAAGGCTCAAAATAAAGGGATGGAGGAAGATCTACCAAGCAAATGGAGAGCAAAAAAAGGCAGGAGTTGCAATTCTCATCTCTGATAAAATAGACTTTAAAGCAACAAAGATCAAAAGAGACAAAGTAGGACATTACATAATGGTAAAAGGATCACTGCAACAAGAAGAGCTAACGATCCTAAATATATATGCACCCAATACAGGAGCACCCAGATACATAAGGCAAGTTCTTAATGACTTACAAAGAGACTTAGACTCCCACACAATAATAGTGGGAGACTTTAACACCCCATTGTCAATATTAGACAGATCAACCAGACAGAAAATCAACAAGGATATCCAGGACCTGAACACAGACCTGGAACGAGCAAACCTAATAGACATTTACAGAACTCTCCACCCCAAATCCACAGAATATACATTCTTCTCAGCACCACATCACACCTACTCTAAAATTGACCACATAATTGGCAATAAATCACTCCTCAGCAAATGCAAAAGAACAGAAATCATAACAAACAGTCTCTCAGACCACAGTGCAATCGAGTTAGAACTCAGAATGCAGAAACTAACTCAGAACCGCACAGCTTCATGGAAACTGAACAACTTGCTCTTGAATGTTGACTGGATAAACAATGAAATGAAGGCAGAAATAAAGATGTTCTTCGAAACCAATGAGAACGAAGACACAACATACCAGAATCTCTGGGACACATTTAAAGCAGTCTCTAGAGGAAAATATATAGCAATGAGTGCCCACATGAGAAGAAAGGAGAGATCTAAAATTGACACCCTATCATCAAAATTGAAAGAGCTAGAGGAGCAAGATCAAAAAAACTCAAAACCTAGCAGAAGACAGGAAATAACTAAGATCAGAGCAGAACTAAAGGAAATAGAGACACAAAAAACTCTTCAAAAAATCAATAAATCCAGGAGCTGGTTTTTTGAAAAGATCAACAAAATAGACAGACCACTAGCCAGATTAATAAAAAAGAAAAGAGAGAATAACCAAATTGATGCAATAAAAAACGATAAAGGGGATATCACCACAGATTCCACAGAAATCCAAACCATCATCAGAGATTATTACAAACAACTCTATGCACATAAACTAGTAAACCTGGAAGAAATGGATAAATTCCTGGACACCTGCAACCTCCCAAGCCTAAACCTGGAAGAAGCCGAAACCCTGAATAGACCAATAACATGGTCTGAAGTCGAGGCAGCAATAAAGAGCCTACCACCCAAAAAAAGCCCAGGTCCAGATGGGTTCACAGCTGAATTCTACCAGACATACAAAGAGGAGCTGATACCATTCCTTCTGAAACTATTCCAGACAATCCAAAAAGAGGGAATCCTTCCCAAATCATTTTACGAGACAAACATCATCCTGATACCAAAACCCGGCAGAGACTCAACAAGAAAAGAAAATTTCAGGCCAATATCCATGATGAACATAGATGCAAAAATCTTCAATAAAATACTGGCAAACCGATTGCAACAGCATATCAAAAAGCTCATCCACCATGATCAAGTAGGATTCATCCCGGGGATGCAAGGCTGGTTCAACATACGCAAGTCCATAAACGTAATTCACCACATAAACAGAACCAAAGACAAAAACCACATGATTATCTCGATTGATGCAGAGAAGGCTTTTGACAAAATTCAACAACCCTTTATGCTAAAAACCCTCAATAAACTAGGTATTGACGGAACGTATCTGAAAACAATAAAAGCTATTTACGACAAACCAACAGCCAATATCATACTGAATGGGCAAAAACTGGAAGCATTCCCTTTGAAATCTGGCACTAGACAAGGATGCCCTCTCTCACCACTCCTATTCAATATAGTACTGGAAGTTCTAGCCAGAGCAATCAGGCAAGAAAAAGAAATAAAGGGTATCCAAATTGGAAAGGAGGAAATCAAATTGTCTCTATTTGCAGATGACATGATTGTATATCTGGAAGACCCCATCATCTCAGCCCAAAATCTCCTGAAACTGATAAACAACTTCAGCAAAGTCTCAGGATACAAAATCAACGTGCAAAAATCACAAGCATTCCTATACACCAGTAATAGACTTCAAGAGAGCCAAATCAAGAACGAACTGCCATTCACAATTGCTACAAAGAGAATAAAGTACCTAGGAATACAACTAACAAGGAACGTAAAGGACCTCTTCAAGGAGAACTACAAGCCATTGCTCAACAAAATAAGAGAGGATACAAACAGATGGAGAAACATTCCATGTTCATGGTTAGGAAGAATCAACATCGTGAAAATGGCCATACTGCCCAAAGTAACTTACAGATTCAATGCTATTCCCATCAAGCTACCAATGACCTTCTTCACAGAACTGGAAAAAAACACCTTAAACTTCATATGGAACCAAAAGAGAGCCCGCATAGCCAAGTGAATTCTAAGCAAAAAGAACAAAGCGGGAGGCATCACACTACCGGACTTCAAACTATACTACAAGGCTACAGTAATCAAAACAGCATGGTACTGGTACCAAAACAGAGATATAGACCAATGGAACAGAACAGAGGCCTCACAGGAAATACAACATACCCACAACCATCTGATCTTCGACAAACCTGACAAAAACAAGCAATGGGGAAAGGATTCCCTGTTTAATAAATGGTGTTGGGAAAACTGGCTAGCCATGTGCAGAAAGCAGAAACAGGACCCCTTCCTGACACCTTACACCAAAATTAACTCCAGATGGATTAAAGACTTAAACATCAGACCTAATACCATAAAAACCTTAGAAGAAAATCTAGGCAAAACCATTCAGGACATAGGTGTAGGCAAGGACTTCATGACCAAAACGCCAAAAGCAATGGCAACAAAAGCCAAAATAGACAAATGGGACCTAATCAAACTCCACAGCTTCTGCACGGCAAAAGAAACAGTCAGTAGAGTGAATCGGCAACCAACAGAATGGGAAAAAATTTTTGCAGTCTACCCATCTGACAAGGGGCTGATATCCAGAATTTACAAAGAACTAAAGCAGATCTACAAGAAAAAAACAAACAAGCCCATTCAAAAATGGGCAAAGGATATGAACAGATACTTTACAAAAGAAGACATACAGGAGGCCAACAAACATATGAAAAAATGCTCATCATCACTGGTCATCAGAGAAATGCAAATCAAAACCACATTGAGATACCATCTCACACCAGTTAGAATGGCGATCATTAAAAAATCGGGAAACAACAGATGCTGGAGAGGATGTGGAGAAATAGGAACACTTTTACACTGTTGGTGGGAATGTAAATTAATTCAACCATTGTGGAAGACAGTGTGGCGATTCCTCAAGGACCTAAAAATAGAAATCCCATTTGACCCAGCAATCCCATTACTGGGTATATATCCAAAGGATTATAAATCATTCTACTACAAGGACACGTGCACACGAATGTTCATTGCAGCACTGTTTACAATAGCAAAGACCTGGAACCAACCCAAATGCCCAACGATGATAGACTGGATAGGGAAAATGTGGTACATATACACCATGGAATATTATGCAGCCATCAAAAACGATGAGTTCACGTCCTTTATAGGGACATGGATGAACCTGGAAACCATCATTCTCAGCAAACTGACACAAGAGCAGAAAATCAAACACCGTATATTCTCGCTCATAGGCGGGTGTTGAACAATGAGAACACATGGACACAGGGAGGGGAGCACTACACACTGGGGTCTGTTGGGGGGAAATGGGGGAGGGGCGGAGGGTGGGGAGGTGGGAAGAGATAGCATGGGGAGAAATGACAGATACAGGTGAGGGGACCGAAGGCAGCAAAGCACACTGCCATGTGTGTACCTATGCAACAATCTTGCATGTTCATCACATGTACCCCAAAACCTAAAATGCAATTAAAAAAAAAAAGAAAAAAAAAAAAAAAGATACTAGATAATGAGATGGACAGGAGACAAGAAGATACTGGGTGGAAGAGGGCAGTTCCCTGACAAAATCCCCACCTCCAAACCTGGAAACCCATGGCCCTAAATAGGAATAGGCAGTCCTGTTTTTGTGCCCAAATGTTGCCTTTTGGTCAACCATGCCCAGTATGCTGTACACATATAAACCCCTAACCCCAAGTTCCAAGAGCAGACAAGCAGATAAACAGAACAGTAGAAGAGCAGCAGAGAAGGAGTGAGGAGAAGGAGCATATGAACGTCAAAAGGAGTTCAGCATTCAAAATGAGTTCAGCTAGGGACGACTGAAGAAGAGATTGGCCACTGCCAGGTAAAGATCATCTTCCCATGCTATCTGTTTTCCGGCTCCCTATCCATCCCACTGAGAGCCACCTTCACCACTCAATAAAATCTCACACTCATCCTTCAAGTTCACGTGTGACCTAATTCTTCCTTGATGACGGACAAGAACCCAGGTACCAAGAGGGCACTGAGCTGGTTAACACTTAAGCCATCTGCAGATGGCAAAGCTAAGAAACACACTGTAACACATGCCACTTGGGTTTTCGGAGTCACAGCACTCACCCCTAGACACTACCATGAGGCAGGAACCCAGAAACACTCACCTGCCCATCTGCAAGCTCCCCATCCTGTAAGGGAGTTTGAGCACACATGGCAGCCAAACAGATGAGCCACACCCCTGTCACATGTCCCATGAGGGGGTCAGGAAACTCTCCCATTTCAATAAGAAAGATGCTTTATATACTATGGCCATTAAAAAAAAGCCTTTACAAAAAAAGTCTAGTGTATCATTGTTATCAATACTTTCAATACTATTATTTGCAATAGTTCAAGGGGTAATTAATCAGAAAATATTATATTCAGAAAAGCTACCTAATATAGAATGGTGTATAATTATCTGAATGATTATAGCAAGCTAACTCAAAAGTCTTCAGGAAATTAAATAGATTTTTTAAATGCATGACAATGAATTACTCAGGCTGAAAAAAATAGCAACAATATACATGTGAGCTAAACTTAGAAAATGAAAGAAAGAAAAAGACAGAAAATAACATTATCTCAGCTGATACCAATGCTAGATAAAGATAGATGCATTCTATATAGACGGGGAATGTAAGCATATACTAGTGATACAAAATGTGGGCCATCTAGACACATTTACTTAGTTCTGGAAAGGCAAAAATCATTACAACTGTGAAAGCAGCCTTAAGGCAAAATCACATTCCATGCATTGGCATGGAAATATATACATCAAACCTCTGTGGGGTAATATTTCTTTGTCAAATGAAATCTGTTCATAATAATGTAAAATGAGTTGAACTTAGAAGTACATTTTCTATACAAAAGTGTATGAGAAAGAAAACATAATCTAGCTATTTATAAGAAGCAAAATACCAGATATTTGAGAGTCAATGTTGAATTTTTACACGCAGAGGATTTCTTAAACTAGATAAATACAATGCAGGTATGTATGTGAGAAATGTTTTTTACAATTCACCAGACTTTGCCATTGACAACAACGTGATTAGAATTTTTAAATAACAATGCAGTAAACCTTTTGATAAAGGTAAGGATGAAGTGGATGAAGACGCCTGTTATTTTGCGCATGCCATTCTAAGAAATTATCATTGAAATATGTAGGCAATATTCACCTAAATCTATTTGTACAAAAAGATTGTAAATGAACTTATGTCATCTTATGTAATACAATGAGTCTTTCAAAGCTTTGGTTGAATTTATTTTCCCAGGAAATAACTTCTCTATAAGACTGAAACAACAAAAAAGGGAATTTAAGTTTATAAACTGCATTCATATATAATAATCATTTCATCCTTTGAAGAGTTTTACAAATGAGAAAATACAAGGTTTGAGAGTTTACAAAATTTACCAAGGCCATAAGAGAGTATGTTATGAAGCCAGTAATCAAATGAGTTTTAAGTAGCTGGAAGCTGACTCTATAGAAGAAGGGCTCTTTAATATACTTTTACTGTAAGGACTCAGGAACTGACACTGTGGTTGTCATACAAACAATTTAAGGTGACATTAGCTAAGGGGCTTCCTATTCCTTTTAAACAATATGCCTGAAGTCAATGACCACATTTAGAGTAATATGTTATTTGTGGCCTTCCATGACTTCCTTCCATGGTATATGCATTTTTTTAAAATATCCAAATCTTTTCCTGCTATAGAAATATCAAATACAATTATTTTGACTGACCTATTCAATATCATTCTCTCTACCATTTCTTATCTCTCTAACATTAGATTTGAAAAGTATAATCTTGGGGTATTTTCTATTATATGTGTAATATTTAAGTGATAGAAATGACTAAATCAAGAAATGATTGAAATACTATCTCGAATAGGTTTTTAGGAAAATATTCAACTAAAGGTATTTCATATTCTACTTAACGAACAAAATTCAAGCAACTGAAATATTAAGTTACTATCCGGGCTATGTGACTTTCCTACGAGAATACAAACCCATAAGGATCTTGGTTTAGTTTAATGCATTTCAATACACCCTTACTGAATTGACTTTTATGCTAAGTGAACATGTATTATATATTTTTAATATTTGTAAGCATATACCAGGTAACTTCTAAAAAAGCTTCTCTAAGAAAAAATAGTTAAAAGGTCAATGTACCCTTCTCTCAACAACTCTTCTACAATAGGTAGAAGAAGAGAAAACTCTTCTTGTTTTATGTTCCATTCAAAGGTATGATTATTATGAAACTCATAATAAGCTTAGTTAACAATAGGACAGAAGTTCTTTAGGATCAGGAAGAATCAGAGTAGAAGTGGGGAGGCTCAAGCTCTGCATTCCAAAGCTGGTTATTGGAGAAGGGAACTAACACTTACTGAGTACCTACTTTGTTCAAGCAAAGTGTTGTGCTTTACCTACATTTAATCTCACTTAATCCTCATGACTATCTTCTGAAACTAGTAGAATTCCTATTTTACAGATTTAAAAAAAAAAAATCCTGAGCTTCATAGAGAATAAGGACCATATACCTCATCTGCCTCCTTTGAGGTTCTGTTACCCCTTACGTTAAGACTAATTCCCTTAATGTGTAATATGGCTTGGCTGTATGTCCCCAGTCAAATCTCATGCTGAATTGTAATACCCAGTGTTGGAGACAGGGCCTGGTGGGAGGTGACTGGCTTATGGGGGTGGATTCTAATGATTTATCATAATTCCCTTAGTGCTGTTTCCTGACAGAGTTCTCACAAGATCTGGTTGTTTAAAAGTGTGTAACACCTCCCCCTTCACTCTCTCCTCTCTCCTGCTTCATCATTTGAAGATGTGTATGCTTTCCTTTGCCTTCCACCATGACTGTAAATTTTCTGAGGCCTCCCCAGAAGCAGAAGCCTGTACAGCCTGCAGAACTATAGTCAATTGTACATCTTTTCTTTATAAATTACCCAGTCTCTAGTAGTTATTTATAGTAATGCAGTAATATGCTAACATACTACGTCTCCGTACTTTAAGACTAATTCCACCACGTTAGCCATGGACAATCCAGCTGACCCTCCCAAGTAACCTTCCTTGGTTTCCCTGCATCTCAATGTAGATTTCATGTAACACTTCTGCTTGTTTTGGGGTACTATGAAGGCCTAAGCCCACTTAGGTCCCAGCTCTTCTGCTTGCTTGAATCTGGCCCATCCCTACCATCTGGACTCCTATAAAGCTTCCCAACCTGAACCTGTCTCTTCACATACTCTGTCTTACTTCTCATCAGCAATCCCAATCTCTGTCCAGAAATTGCAAATTATTTAATAAATTCATATTAGCCTCCACCTCATTATTTGTTTCAGGCATATTTAAGGCAACTCAGAGCTACAGTGAAAAGGAATTTATTGATACAGAAATTGTTTAGTATTCACTTACACATTTCCTGTACCTAACACAATATCTTGTATAGGTAGGCAACCAAATATGTTTTTTAAAGGAATAAATGAATGAGTAAATGAAGCAATATATTGGTGAGCATTGGTCTAAGGTACCGAGGGCAGATTCTCTGTTTTTTTCTGCTGTTATTATCTGAGAGCAGAGCCTAGAATGAAAATTTTTGGGTTTGATCCTGGTTCTACTATCAACAATGTGACTTTTAAGTTATTTAACTTCTCTGCCTCGAATTCCATATTTGTAAAAATAGGGATAATGATAAAATCCACCCCATGTAGAGTTGTGAGGATTAAATGAGAGAATTAATGTGATGCCCTTAATAAGCCTGGCACAGTATAAGTACTCAGGCATAATATCTCTCTAACCTTACATTCTGTAATTAGGACAACTGTCAATAGAATGCTACTTCTTGACTTTTAATAGACATTTTTTTGGATAGAATATACATGACTATAACATAATGAAATTGATTGTTAGACAATTATTCCTTCCATTGGGTCTATGTCAATCTTCCTGTAACTTCAACACTTTTGTTCTAAACTTTGAGGATCTTCTTCCACATGAAAGCTGAAAGTTTCAAGTCTCCATGGTCACTTTTGGTTGTACATCCCTAATAACTTAAACTGTAAATTCCTTCATTTGTATTCATTCACTAACTCACTCACTCATTAAATAACATCTCTTAAAATCCTATAATGTACTTGGTTCTCTGCCAGATAAACATAAACAGAGATAAATAAAATACAATCTTTGCCTTCAACACACACACTTTTTATGCAGGAGACAGGCTTGGTTTTGTTTCTCTTGGCTATTCTGGTCACTCACTTTTGAATGCCCTCAATTTTGTCTGTATTCCTACTAAAGTTTCCAAAAAGGAGTACAACATATGACCAGCACTGAGTAGGGCAGAACCATCACTTTTTTGTTAAATTGATATCCAGGTGGGAAGGAGCCAGAGATGGGATACAGCAATCTCTTCATGGTAGACACAGTCCCACGCCACCTCACATGGGACATGGTAGGGGTGGGGAGCTAGCAGGTTAAAAGCTGTCTGCTGAAGGACTTCAAGAGGCACTTTTGAAAGGGCATCCTCACTATTGGAAAGGATCTCCTGGCACTAGGGCCTTACACTGGATGAACACTGCAAGAGCAGCCCCAGGTCAACCCAGGTACAAACTGTGCAGGGTGCTCAATCCAGGTACAAGGGGAAAAGGTTCAGGGATGACTTATCATTCCAATGCTGTTTGCGATCACCCGCCTTAAAACGTCCAAAGCAGGATGGCTGGCTGTCTTCATGGGAGAATTTAGAGTGAAAGAGGGGGTCTGAGTTCCCCCAACATGCATGTGGGTTTGCCCTGGCTGAGCTGCCACTGCCAATTGCACCACACATAGGGATTGGGGACTTCTGACCAGAAAGGATAGGAGAGAGCCTTCCTTCCAGGCAAGGAAGCCAAACCTGTTCACCCTTTGACCTTCAGGCTACACAAGAAATGGCCCTGGCCAGTTGCCATTAGTTGCCAGCAGTATATTAGAGATTATCTGCTGGAAGACTGGAAAGAAAAGTAAACTCTCATTTCTCACCCTATTGAGTGGCAGTGTTCAGACGTCTTTCTACTGGGACCTTCTGACTCCCTGGGAACAGCCATGGCTGAGGACCATCACTTGTCTCCAGGCTTGGACACTGTCCAATGAGAGGTTGGAGTTGGAAAACAGGAAAGGAGAAGAGTAGGGGAGAGGTCCCCACACAGGTCACCAAAATGTCATAGGTGGTAACAGTTACTGAAACAACAGTGAGTTAAAGAAAGCAAGTTTATTAGACAGAAAGTACATTGCAAGGAAGCAACAGGCATCACAGCAGAGAGGGAACTGTCTGCAAAGAGGCAGGGGCTGAAGGGAAGTTTTATAGGGTTGTGCTGGAGGAGTTACGTGTAGATAAGGTCATGCTGCTGGGGTTATCTGTACAGCAAGGTATTTGAGAACAGGATGTTGTGCCAACGGGTTTGTGGTTAGCTGTCTCTCAGAACACTTGTTCTCCCTCACCTGTGACTTCTTCCTTGTTGTTGCTTGTTTATATTAGTAGGACTCCACAGAGGAGTCATGTTTTGGAGTCTCTTATCTCATGTATCCAATGCAGTAAGAAAAACCTATAACCTCCACCTTTCTGAGAAGAATATCCTCTTCCTCCCACCTTGATCCTTAGAAACAAAGCAGAAACCAGGAATGAGTTTCAGGGGAAAAGAGATACAAATGGCCAGCTTAAGCCTGATGTTCTAGGCCTTTTGATAAAATACTTTCCTTTTCTTTGGCATTTTCCCCCTTAGGTTCATCTAATCCTGCCTCTTCTTACCATCGAAACAATAATATTTCAAGAACTAAAATGGGATGAAGTCCTAATCAACAGGACAGGTGTTAAGGTTGCCAGCCATCATTAGATACATTATTGATTGAAAGTGATTAATACTCAGTTTTGCTGTACTGCTAGTCAACAAACCCATAAGGGGTACTGATAGCCACTGCTATTAATTGGGTACCATTTTACCTAAAAGCACCAAAACAAAGCCAGGATAATAGCATTGCATCCACAAGGAACCTGCCAACTGCCCCAGGAGTATAGTCTTCTCAGACTATAGAGTACTAAGCATCTTTCTCTCTCTCAAAATCTGT
Organism: Saimiri boliviensis; assembly: GCF_048565385.1. NCBI lineage: Eukaryota > Metazoa > Chordata > Mammalia > Primates > Cebidae > Saimiri > Saimiri boliviensis. The sequence continues at coordinate 16,202,774 of NC_133454.1, read as the reverse complement.
ATTTGCCCCCGCAGGTCTTTCACAAGAAACATTTCTTTCAGGCCTCATGGATATAGCTTCCCAATAGTCTACAGTTACTGACATTGAACTCATGTTTTAATTTGTTCTTAAAATCTTCCAAGGAGTTCGTACTATCTAAATCCTTAGCGATTATGTAAGATTCTTATTGTTATAATACGATTACATAAGAGAGATTACGTAAGGTTTTTATTGAACCCGTCTATGATTCAGTCTTACCTCTTACCATCCTCCACTTACATTCTAGTCATGCAGAGCTACTTGCAGCTTCTAGTAAAACCAAGATATGCTCTCTTTCAAATGTCATGTATTTGCAAATGCTACTCCTTCACCTATAAACTCTCCCTACTCTATTTGCTCCTATTACATTCCTCAATATTTTTCTTAAGATGTCTTCTCTGAGAAGCCCTTTCTTTCCTATCATATGGACTAATGTACCATCTATTATTGTATTGTAATATAGACTGAATATCTGCATGGCCCCACTGAACTAGGAGCTTCTTAAAAACAGACACTGTCATATACATAACTTCCATTTACTTAACACAAACTATGTGCCAAAACCAGAACAAATTAGATGCTTTACATGTATCAGTTCCATCTTCAAAAAAATCATAAAGGCAAATTTTTTCATCTTTATGTACAGGTTAAGAGGGGCAGGTTCAAAACCACGTTTCAGTAAATAGGGGAAACAGAATTCCTACCCTAGCCCATTTGGCTCCAAGGCCTATGCTCCTTCCATGGCATCACTCTGGCTCCCACTAAATATTGAAAGAGGCAGGAGGCAGAAAATCTCTAGGCAGACAGGGGTGGGTCCCTGGTGGAAACCCCATCTTCAAAAACAAATGTAGCCTGAAACCTGTAGCCCAAAGTGAGAACTTCTATTTCTCTTTTTCTGCTCTTTCCTGATTGGTTCTTTCTAAATAATGTCTTTTTACCAATCAAATGTTGCCTTTTCCAAACCTACCAATGGCTTGCCCTCCCACCATCCTGTACCTATATAGACTGCAAATTCAGCCAGTAGAGAGAAGAAATGACTGGATGTCAGGGAGAGGTGACTTGACTACAAAGACAATAACCAGATATCAGAGAGAGGCAAACTGACTTTGGAAGAGAGAAGCAGACAGCAACTTGACTTCAGGGGATAGTGACCTGCCCTTCTCATTCCCTTTCCAGCTCCCCTCTCTGCTGAGAGCTGTTCTCATCACTCAATAAAATTTTCTACATTTATCGTCCTTCAATTATGACCTTATTCTCTTGGATACCAGAAAAGAATTCAGGACCCACCAAGTATGGGTGCCAAAAAAGGCTGTCACACTGGCCCTTTGCCTTCACTGACAGAGGGCAGCTACTCCGTGCAATGAGACAAAGGGCCCATCGTAACATGCCCTCTGAAGCCTTGGGGTCATGGGCACCCCAACCTGGACACTGCTGCAAAGCTTGCATGGAATTTGCTCCTTCTGGTGCTAAAGTGGCTGGCCAGTTTCTGCACTCTCTTGCCTATGTGATCCCTCCAACATGGGGTGGAGCATGGTGGGCCCAAATAAGCGGAGTTTGAAAGGTAATTGGGTCATGAGGGTAGAGTAATCATGAATGAGATAAGTAACCCTATAAAAAGACATGAGAGGACTTATTTTCTCCCACTCTGTTCTCTGCTATGTAAGAATACAATAACACAGCTATCTATAAAGCAGAAAGAGGGCTTTTACCAGGAATTCAGATATACTAGCACCTTGATCTCAGACTTCCAATCCCTACAACTGTGAGAAATAAATGTTTGTTGTTTAAACCACCCAGTCTATGGCATTTTGTTATGGCAGCCCAAAGTGACTAAAACACATTTGCTATTAATCTACATGGCTGTATGCCTGTCTTCCTTCTAGATTGTTACCTCCTTGAAGGCAGAGATCTGATCTCACTTATTTCTGTAATTCCACAACAATCAATAGAGATCCTGATCCAAGGTGCTAATTAGTTTATGTTGAATTGATGTTGTCAAGTAATCTGACACAGTAACACCAAAACTAAATCAAACAAGACAAACACCTGTCTATCTGAAACCACATGGAATCAGTCATTTTTAAAACACAAGTTTTTCAGGTTGCTTAGACTTTAACCCATTAAAATAAAATTTTTATTTTCATTTTGTAGGGAAGCCTTGCTAAAATATACCTAATTCTTTTAAGGAAATCATATTTAAAGGAATTTAAGCTACTTTGAACATTATTTCTCTACTCTATGACAAAATAATTGTTTCAGACAGATTATCCCCAACAAAACAATTTCAGACTGGTGTGTGTGTGTGTTCCTGCTTTCCTTAGCTATCAGGTTGTAAGACTTCATTTCTCAGGATCATGAATATGTTTGCCAACAGCAATTGCTCCCTTTTTAAAATTACTTTCATTTACTGAAGGTTTACTAATAAGCAATGTGCTAAGCATTTTATTTGTATTATTTTATTTAACCTGACAAATTTCAAAGAGCATAGAATGGACTCTGACTTCTCAGAACTCGTTCTCAGCTTTTACTGACATGTTCCTCATGCATGTAAAAGGAAAATATCTTGGGCCTCTTCAAGCTGGGAACTGCTCAGAGAAAATCTCTCTCCCCTTCTATTTAAAGCCATTGAATGCAACCATTAGTCTCTCACCTATCTGTGACCTGGAAGTCCCTACCCCACTTTGACTCTTCCTGCCTTTGCTTCACATTGTCCTGCCTTTCCAGACTGAACCAATATACTTCTTACATATATTGATTGATGTCTCATGTCTCCCTAAAATGTATAAAACTAAACTGTGGCCCAACCACCTTGGGCACATGTCCTCAGGACTACTTGAGGCTGTGTGACGGGCATATGTCCTCAACTTTGGCAAAATAAACTTTCTACATTAACTGAGACCAGTCTTAAATTTGCAGGGTTCACATGGTTAAAGCTGGTGGCTTATTCCCAATATCTAGGCTGTAATTAACATGGCTAAATTGTTATCATCCCTTTTTCAGAAAATTCCATTCCAATGACTATGCCAGTTAGCACCATTACAAGGATAAATGTTTTACCATTTATCATCCTATTTTCTTACTTAATATTTATAATAACACACAATTAGGATGGCTAATACCTCTCAAAAAGCTCTCTGTAATGCTGATTACTGATAAATACTTGGTAAGAAAGGTTGAGAGAAGAATTAGGGAATGACTGGTGGTTTTAAAATGATGGAAAAGAAAGTATATTTGCACTGTAGTTTCAAAATTACAACTAATGGATACAATTTTAAAGAAGCCTATGCTTCTATTTCATCTATGGGAGAATTTTCTAAGTACTAAAATGTGTCATAACAGAAATAGTAAGCTCTATATCTCAATTCTATACTTTTAAAGTAGCCTAACATTCCAACCATATAGCTATTAGCTTGCTAAAATATCCCAGGCAAGTGCCTTCAATCTAGTTCTTCCTCAGATGTTTTCCTTTACAAGCCCACAATTTCTTTATTGGAATTACTATTTGTGTCTTGTTACTCAACCTACTTATTTTCAACTTCCCCCTTGTAGACTGCAGATTGGTTCTACCTTATCTACTTCCTCTGCTTCAGACTGCCTCAGAAAGTATGTCTGGCTTGGATCTTGGCCCACCAGATAACATTTGGCTGGCCTGCTCAGGCCTTTGCACTGGTAGAGAGATTCCGGATTAGATTGGATGAATATCATATGAAATGCTATACGAAAACTTCATTAGATAAGTCCTTGAACTACCTGAACAAGATTTCTCAAACTTCTTAGGATTCCATGATTCCCCAAGGGGCAAAAAAATTAAGAGTAAAGATTGTGGAGTCAGACATAACTGAGTTTGAGTTCTTAATATTCCACTGCATTATAAAATATGGTAAACAATAGTACCAGGTTCTTGAGGGAATAATGAGACAATATATGTAAAAAGTTTGGCATACATTTGATATGCTTACCAAATGTTAACTACTCACAATAGCATTAATGTTAGGCCAGTGGCAAGCATAATGGTAAAAATTCCAAACCCAAGTCCACACAAAGAGAAAAGAAAAAAGTTTAAATGAAGGCCTGCTCTTGCTCTATTTTGTTTTATGATTTTTGTCCAGGAACATAATGTATCATTTTGAGAAGTATTTATCACTCACCAGCTGTGTAATGTTGACAAATTATTTAAACTCTCTGTATCTTAGATTATTCATCTTTAAAATGATAGTAATGATAATACCCATCTTGTATGAATAAGAATTAAATGAGTGAATATATCTAAAACAATATATGTAAAGTATTGCCTGGAATATAAGTGCCGTGTAAGTGTTAGCTATTATTAAAATGTGTTAGTACCTGTATTAGTCAGAGTTCTCCAGAGAAACAGAATCAATAGACTGGATGAGTGAACAGATATATGAATACACAGTGATATGGTTTGGCTGTGTCCCCACCCAAATCTCATCTAGAACTGTAGCTTCTGTAATTCCCACAAGTTGTGCAAGGAACCCAATGGAAGATAATTGAATTATGGGGACAGGTCTTTCTCATGCTATTCTCATGATAGTGAATAAGTCTCACAAAATCTGATGGTTTTATAAAGGGGAGTTTCTGTGCACAAGTTCTCTTCTTTTGTCTGCCACCATGTGAGATGTGCCTTCCACTTTCCATCATGATTTTGAGGCCTCCCCAGCCATGTGGAACTGTGAGTCTGTTAAACCTCTTTTTTTCTTTTTTTTTTGTCAATTTCCCAGTCTCTGGTATGTGTTGTATCAGCAGCATGAAAACAAACTAATACAGTAAATTGGTACTGAGAGTGGAGTGCTGCTGAAAAGATACCCGAAACTGTGGAAGTGACTTTGGAATTGGGTAACAGGCAGAGGTTGAAACAGTTTGGAGGGCTCAGAAGAGAGGAAGATGTGGGAAAGTTTAGAACTCCCTAGAGACTTGTTGAATGCCTTTGACCAAAATGCTGATAATGATATGAACAATGAAATCCAGGTTGAGGTGATATCAAATGGAGATGAGGAACTTGTTGGGAACTGGAGCAAAGATGACTCTCGTTATGGTTTAGCAAAGAGACTGGCAGCATTTTGCTCCTGCCCTAGAGATTTGCGGAACTCTGAACTTAAGAGAGACAATTTAAGACATCTGGTGGAATAAATTTCTAAGCAACAAAACATTCAAGATGTGATTTGGGTGCTGTTAAAGGTGTACGGTATTATAAGGGAAGCAGAGCATAAAACTTTGGAAAATTTGCCACCTGACCATGCAATTTTCTGAGAAAAGTAAACCCCATTTTTGTGAGAAGAAATTCAAGCTGGCTGCAGAAATTTTTATAGATAACAAGGAGCTGAATGTTAATCACCAAGACACTGGGGAGAATGTGTCCAGGGCCTGTCAGAGACCTTTGCAGTTACCCGTCCCATTGTGGACCCAGAGTCCAAAGAAGAAAAGATGGTTTTGTGGGCCAGGCCCAGTGCCCCTCTGCTGTGTACAGTCTAGGGTGTCCTGTCTCTCAGTTGCTCCAGTCATGACTAATAGGGCCAAGGTACAGCTCAGGTCGTGGCTTCAGTGAGTGGCTGAATCCCCACTTCAGAGAGTGGCTGAAGCCCCAACCTCTGCCTGTTACTCAATTCCAAACTCACTTCCACAGTTTCAGGTATCTTTTCAGCAGCACTCCACTCTCAGTACCAATTTACTGTATTAGTTTGTTTTCATGCTGCTGATAAAACACATATCAGAGACTGGGAAATTGACCCAAAAAAAGAGGTTAAACAGACTCACAGTTCCACATGGCTGGGGAGGCCTCAAAATCATGATGGAAAGTGGAAGGCACATCTCACATGATGGTAGACAAGAGAAGAGAACTTGTGCACAGAAACTCCCCTTTATAAAACCATCAGATTTTGTGAGACTTACTCACTATCGTGAGAAGGCTGAAACCCCAAGCCTTGGCTGCTTTCATGTGATATTTGGCCTGCAGGTACACAGAAGTCAAAAATTGAGGTTTGAGAACCTCCACCTAGATTTCAAAGAGTATGTGGAAATGCCTGGATGCCCACACAAAAGTTTGCTCCAGGGGTACAGCATTCATGGAGAACCTCTGTTAGGGCAGTGCAGAAGAGAAATGTAAGGTGTGTACCCCCACACAGATTCCCCACTGGGTTGCTGCCTAGTAGAGCTGTGAGGAGAATGCCACCATCCTCCAGACACCAAAATGGTAGATCCACCCTCAGCTTACACCATGCTCCTGGAAAAGCCACAGACACTCAATGCCAACCCATGAAAGCAGCCAGGAAGGAGGCTGTACCTTGCAAAGCCACAGGGGTAGAGCTGCCCAAGACCATGGGGGCCCACCTCTTGGCATCAGCATGACCTGGATGTGAGACATAGAGTCAAAGAAGATCATTTTGGAGCTTTAAGATTTGACTGCCCTGCTGGATTTCAGACTTGCATGGGGCCTGCATCCCCTTTGTTTTGGGCAAATTTTTCCCATTTGGACCAGCTGTATTTAACCAATGTCTGTACCCCCATTGTATCTAGGAAGTAACTCACTTGCTTTTTATTTTACAGGTTCATAGTACAAAGGGACTTGCCTTGTCTCAGATGAGATTTTGGACTAGGTACTTTTGAGTTAATGCTGAAATGAGTTAAGATTTTTGGGGACTGTTGACAAGGCACGATTGGTTTTGGGAGGGGTCGGGGTGAAATGATATGGTTTGGCTGTGTTCCTGCTCAAATCTCATCTTGAACTGTAGCTTCCATAATTTCTATGTGTTGTGGGAGGCATCTGGTGAAAGGTAATTGAATCATGAGAGCAGGTCTTTCCCATGCTATTCTCATGATAGTGAATAAGTCTCATGAGATCTGATGGTTTTATAAAGGGGAGTTTCTCTGCACAAGCTCTCTTCTCTTGTCTGCTGCCATGTATGATGTGCCTTCTTTCTGCCATAATTGTGAGGCCTCCCAAGCCATGAGGTCCAACAGACCTCTTTCATTTGTAAATTGCCCAGTCTCAGGTATGTCTTTATCAGCAGTATGAAAACAGACTAATACACATAGATGATTGATTGACTGATTGATTGACTGAATTTAAGAAATTGACTCTTGCACTTGTGGAGACTGATAAGTCTGAAATCGGTAGGATATGCCAGCAGTCTGGAAACTCAGGCAGAAATGGTGTTGCAGCCTTGAGGCAGAATTCCTTCTCTAGGACACTTTTGTTCTTAAGGCCTTCAACTGATTTTATAGGCCCACCGACATCATTAAGAGTCTCCTTTATTTACAACCAACTGAATGTAGATGCTATGCTTATCTACATATACCTTCATAACAATACCCAATGTAGTATTTCAATGAATAACTAAGTACCACAGCCTAGACAAGTTTACAAATAAGACTAACCATTGTAGTACTATAAAGATGTATCATAAAATATATTTTATATTATACACTGTAGGGTCTCAGAAAATGATATCTCAAAATGAAGGGTTCATAAGTGGCTCTCTCTGAACTTCTGCTCTCTTGTGTCTGACCATTCATTCTACCCTAAGTCTCTTCCCCAAGGTAGGTCCTAGAATCAAGAATCCCTTTCCTCCAAAGCCATCCATAAAACTTTAAAATATTACTTAAAATACCACTGTCTGTAAATAAATTATCTGTTTGTTTGTAAGTCATACGACCCCCATTCCAGAAAGGCTCTTGCCCCGTACCTGGAAAAAAGAATGCTGCACACAGAGGCCAAGAATAATCTAAACAGACAGGCCTTGCTAGGTTTCCCCACTCAGTATATTAGCATTGGATCATATCCTTTCTGTCTAATCATATTTCTACATGGCTGTTCATACTTTGTTGAACTTAATCATAAAATGGATAGTTTTCCCTAAATCTTTGGAAAGATATCCTTTCTTTCATTATAAAGGCTACTATGTCACATAAAAATATTATCAAATAAATTTGTATGCCTTTTCTCCCATTAGTATGTTTTTGTCCATGATTTTTAGTGATACTTCAGAGGGAAAAAGGGAAGCTTTCCCTTGGGCTTCCCAAGGGAAACAGAACTATGTTTTAGAAACTAGTTTAGCCAATGACTAGAGGTATTAATTGCTTTTGGTTTGTTTTGTAGACTCTAGACACTTGGGTGTTTCTGCTAGCATGATATCTGGTATTATATTCATGAATTTTTTTTTATCATGTGGAAGATGACCACAATGGATTTCAAAATAAAATAACTTTCTCTTAAATAACAAAGGATCATTCATATGCTAGACTACGATCTTATATGATTTACTTTCAATGACAGCTGTATACATACAAATCAGTTACATTTACTAAAATAATAATGAAATTCTAACTGAAAATAGTAGTATCTGTGAAAATTCCATAAAAATGTTTAACTAATAGTGCATTCTTTCATCTCAAAAATACTCTGGAACTATTATCTGATTCTATTCTTGAACAATGCTATGAGTTAGACAATCATATATCTGAATTTTCAGGAACATTCTCAATTTAAAATATCCTGCCCTGTATAGAAAAAACCCATACTTTCATATAATTTGAAAACTATGCTTCCTTTAGATTAGACAGTAGTATAATTCATTTATTTATTCCATGAACATTTACTGAGAAGCTAATATATGTAAGGATCTAGCTTAGTCCTTAGAGGATACAAATCATATATACAGGGCACACAGAACCTGACTCCCCAGTATTATAGGGGAGTTCTATCATGCTTACAATAACTATAATATGATATAGAAAGTGCTAAGCTCCCCAAGGGGAAAAAAAATGCTTACTGATCCAGGTAAGGACAGTATACCGTTTTAAGGATCAAAACAATCCATTTTGAATTCTTCATATAAAGCTCTCCATGGACAGGATCTAAGGCAGGTGGAAGTCCTTAGACCTGCTGCAGTACTACGTAGGCAGCAATGTGTCAAGCTTGTAGGTAATGGTAATGGTAATGGATATTTTGAAACTTTTTCTTCACCATTACTTTCTGATTATCAAGTTATTGACAGTTCTACCTCCTGAACAAATCTCACTTTCTCACCATAATATTTTCAAAGTTGGATTGACCTCCATATAACACAGCCTCCTTTCTCTTTTGGGAAAAAAAACTTTAGGGATGTGGCACTTCTTCTATCTTTTTTGCCAGGATACTCTGCCTGTTTCATAAGAAATGGGATTGTAAAATTTCACTATTACAAGAATGAATGTTTAAGAGGTCAATTATTAAAACAAGCAAGCAATCAGCCCAAATCAAATCTGAGATAGGAAAGATGATAGTCACTGCAACCTAACCATTCTCTCCAGACTCCACAAAAATGACTCAGTTTTGTAGAAACTCTAACATCTCTAACTCTGATAGTAACACAATCTGCAGGGAAGAGTATGGAACTGTATGACGTCTCTTTAGCCCATAATTGTCCCATGTTGTGCCATATAATAAGTAATTTGAAGGACACGGTGAGCTGTGTACTGCCATGACTCATTCCCTTGCTTTTAACAACTATCTTCAGAATCTTACCTAGCACTAAGCATCTTTTCACTGGGTCAACCAGAAAATTTTAATTCATGTTTCTAGCATAATATACATATACTTAACAAAACAACGTATCATTCTCTGACATCAACAAAAATACAGTCAATCATCTACTTCATAAACATTTTTTGAATACTTACTGCCTAAAAAGCTCTGAACCAGATTACAGCTGTGTAAATGAATATAACACTTGATATTAAGATATGATCTAACAAGTGAAACATCTGAGCAAGTCATTTAAAAAGGGTGTGCTAAACACTGTATCAGAAGCCTTGGTCGGTATATAAAACAGAATTTTTTCTTGTTGAGGTCATTAGAAAACTGGTGATTCATAAACAAGTAGGCCTTTAAAAAGATTAAGTAGGATATTTCCAGATGAAAACAAAGGGAAAAATATTCCAGACAGAGGAACCAACAAGAACAAGGCTTAAGTAAGGCTTAATGTAAGTTCAGTCCAGGCAGTAAAGATAATGCTAAGGAGATGGCACAATATCCAGTAAAAATGAAGACCAATAGATAGTTTTAAAACTGTTAGCTTGGGGAGGTTTAGCTGTAAGAGGAAAATCCTGATTATGAAGATCAGTTAAAGTTTCTTTCTAAATCCTTAGGAAGGTTCTAAGAAAGCATGAATTAGATCAGTGCCATTGTGAATGCAGAGGAAGATCATAGAGATATTATAAAAAGTTATTAATACTAGTGACATTTTACAGTGAAATGTCTTTGTACCATCCCAGTAATATATCTTTGAGGTCTAGTATTTCTGGTAAGTATGAATGTAATCTAATTTCATTATATTTGAAAAATATTAGGTAGAAAACCAAAGTACTCTCACTATTTACGAACATATTATTGGAAAGTTAGCTAGAGTACTCCAAAGAAAAATGCTACCATAAATCATTCATAGATAAATGCTGAGTTAACTTCAGCCTCAGCAAAGTAACTAACAGCTCTGTGAGCTACTCACAGGCTTCCCAGGTGATTAATTTTGCAAGCAGAATTTTTTTTTCTTTTACAAGTTAATTTGAATATATTTTCTAAAATTAACTAGGTTTTCTTCTTTATAAATCAAGTTACTACCCATGAGAAATGATCCTTTGTCAAGAAAAAATCTATTCATAATCTTCAAGGAGGGTAATAAATAGTCTCCGGGCACCCATTTGAACAGTGTCTGGTGTGGCAGCCACCTAATTGGTCTCCCTGTTGCTGGTTTTTCCTGCCTCTGATATATCATGCATGATGCTGCCAGCTTAATCTGCCCCAGCATAGCTGATAATGGCAATTCATTGCATAAAAACCTTCTATGGCTCACAAGTGCCTGAAGAAGAGCATCTAAATGCTATAGTATTGCAATTAAGACTTTCAAACAGACAGCTAGAATAACCTAATCAGTCTCACTATTCTCAGCTCCCCATCTACTAATCCTAAATATTCATGATTAATAAAACCTTTCCCACTTCCTCCTAAGAAAGGTCATGAGATGTCAGGCACATGTTTATTTATCCTCACTATTTCACATTTTCTGTGTGTCTTTGATAAAGACTTTTAACTTCTATGAGGCTTACTTTCATCTTCTGCAAATCAGAAGTAATACCTACCCACCACATCAAATCCTATTTAAAACAAGGTTAGGAATCAATCAATAAAGTATCTACCATCCTGGATCGCTATAGAGATTAAGAGATAATATATTAAAAGTGCCTAGCCTGGACTTTATTTATAAGTATCAGGTTTTATTACTCTTCTGAGCCTTTGCTCCTCACATAGTTTTCTCCACCTGCAGGACCTTCAAGCCAGGTCTTGTGCATTACTCAAGGCCCATTTCTAAACCCACCTAAATATGAAACCATCTCTAGTATTCCAGTAAAAATCAACCTTTCTCAACTGTATTGTAATGGAAGTATTCTTGCCTTGAAGTTCAATTCCTGATTTTATCTCATTTCTAACAATATAACCCTGAACAAGTTGCTTATCTACAGGTTCCCCATTTCTAATGTGGAGAGCAACATTAACTCTACATGCCTCACTAAGCCATTATGAGCATCAAGTTAGGTATGTTATGTTTTTAACTATAAAATGGTCTATATATGTGAGAGACTGTTATTTCCACTAAAGTATAAAATCAAATAAAGAACTTTGGTTTTCCTAATCTTTATAACTGATATCCAAAAGATATGTTATGAAAGAACATCAAGGCCAAAAAAGAAGAAAATAATTAATATGCAGGTCAAGAACAAGAATATTGGAATCAAGAAGAGATCAAGTAAAAAGGATAGGTTAAAGAGAGCTGGGCAGAGCTGAAGTTATGAACAAAAAAACATGTTCCTGAGGTTCACTTTTACATAGCAACCAATGTGTGCAAAGGTAGGTGGCAGCTTAAAGAAGCTACACAAAGATGAATATACATAGCAGATGCTCAATAAGTGATAAGGAGAGGGGAGGGAAGAAGAAAGAAAAGGAAGAGGAGAGAGCAGAGAACAAAGAGGGTGACAGTTTCATCATTCCTTTTAAGGGCTCATTTCTATGCCCCTTGCCAGGCTGCTATGATAAAAAGTTAACCACTAGCTAAAGCTTATGTATGAAAACATTTACTTCTCCTTTAATGTTCCCTATCCTTGACTGTTCCTTTTCTCTCTACTCTACCCGTCTTCCAGCTCCTATTTATCAACATTTACTTCCCTCCCACCATTACCCCTGTACCTCCACATACCAACACAAATCCACACCAAGTAATTACTCTTTTCCACCCACTCTCTCAGAAAAATAAACCAAACCAAAAAATAAACAAGCAAACAGCAACGATCAAAAATTGTTTTGATTTAAATGTCAATATGGAGGTCTGGCAAGCTCATTCAAGAGCCTATTGAGAGCAGTACTGTGTTACCCTACAATAGCACGTACAGTTCAACAGGGACTATCTTAAATCCCTTTGTCTTATGGAGCCTCACCAAAATATCCATGGAAAGAATTATAAGTAACAGTAATTGGTAAATGAGAAGATATTTGTGCATTGTATAGTAATGATGGTGAGATTTCCTTATATTCACATAATGTTTTTTGCTTGCAAAATGCTTTCTCATTGATTATTTGATCTGAATTCCCAGGGAGAAATGATGAAATGGGAGAAATTCCTATTACTACTATGAATTTTAATACAATAGTAGAAATTCCTATTACTACTATGAGTTTTATAAAATTCTTTCTTCAAATATATATATATATTTTTTTTTATTTGATTCTCCCTGACATATAGTTTTTATCTCTATTTACTGATGAAAATAGGGAGACTCAGAGATGTAACAGGGCTTTCCAGAAGATCATTATCAATATGTGCTCTTTATGGAGCATTTCTTAAGTTCAGAAATTGTACTCAGCACTTTACATACCTGATGCCTTATTTATTCTTCACAACAACCTCATGAGGTAGACCCTGTTATTACTTTAACATTTTACAGATAAAAAATCAGATAGGTTAAATAATTTGATAATGGCCATGTAACTAGCAACTGGCAAAAGCAAAATTCAAACACAAGGCTTTCAGATTACTCTTAACAGTTCTGCTATGCCAAGCAGCCTCCTTCCTGGCCCAATGCTGTTACTGTAACACTGTTAGTAACATAAACTTACATTCTTTCTGTCACCAAGTTAGAATTGCAGATTTAAGCCCAGCAACTCAAGTTCTATGGAGAAAATACACACACATGTACTTAAAGCAGAAGTGAGGAGGATGCTGTGTCCTTTTTTCCACAAAAAAAAAAATAAAAAAATAAAAAATAAATTAAGCAGAAAACTCACCAAAATTAGGAGCTAAAAATCAGTTAATATAGTGTTGGCAGACAGGAGAAGGGTAATCTGTATCTCAGTATAGAATATCATAGAATAGAGGCATGAATTACTTCTAGTTCAGCAAAACACCTAAGAAAACAAAAAAATCAAACCTTGGAATAGATGCTTCTTTTAAAATGTTTTAAAATAGGCATTTCTTTTATATTTCTAAATAAATATTTCCTCTTGTTTCAAAATATCACCAACCCAATACAGAAAAGCCCTATTATGACTCTGCTCCTGTCATCTTATAATATCAACAATACATTACAGGTCAAAATGCTATGGGATGTGGAGGATGAGGATGCTGATTTACATTTTCCAGAAACTTCATATAAATCAGAGTTTAAGTTGAGCAGCTAGAATTCTATCACACATATGCTGAGGAAGTAAGAAAACAGATCTCTTTCCACCAGCCACTGGAAATGAAATTTCAAAAAATAATAGGTGAAATTTGTATTTAAGATCCTTCCAAGCTGAATGCAAACAAGTCAATGTCACTTTCTTTCCAGACAAGAAAATTCTAAAATCTTGACCTCCAGATCTTTCAAATCTACATACTATTAAATTCACATCAAAGTTTTGCTTCAGATGCCCATCTGATTTTGTTTCAAGAGGAAATGCAATCATTGGGAGGCATACTATAGGGACTCCATGAGATCCAAAATAATGATCCCATTGTGCTGGCTAACAACCTTAATATATATACTAAATATGTAGCTATAATAACAAAGCTTGTGGAAACTAATTATGAGTTCAACAGATCCAGGCAAAAATAAAATATTTCTAATTTCTAAAAACAGGAGATTCTGTATGCCTTTTGGGAAGCTCAGATCAACTCATTCATATGCTCAAAACTTTCCAGTGGTTTCTATTTCTCTCACAGTAAAATCTTTCCAATAGCCTCTAAGGCTATCCCTTATCTTGCCTCCTCTTTGATCTCACCGCAGTTAAAATGGCTTTTATAATACAGATAGGGCAATAATGGATGCTGGTCAGGATGTGGAGAATGGGGAACCTTTGTACACTGTTGGTAGAAATGCAACTTAGTACAGCAAATGTAGAGAATACTATGGAGGGTCCTCAAAAGCTAAACATAGAACTGCCATGTGATTCAGCAATTCTACTGCTGGTTATATATGTAAAATAAAGAAATTCAGTATATTGAAGAAGTATCTGTACTCCAAAGTTTACTGCAGCACCATTCACAATAGCCAAGATATAGAATCAATGGAAGTATCCATCAACAGATGAATGGATAAAGAAAATGTGGTACATCACATAATGAGAATTTATTCAACCAAAAAAAAGAGAAAGAAATCCTGTCATTTGCAACAACATGTATGGACTTGGAGAACATTATATTAAGTAAGATATGCCAGGAACAGTAAGACAAATATCACATGTTCTCACTCACATGTGGAAGCTAAAAAAATAAAATGTATGTAAGCATGCAGATGGAAAGCTAAATGATGGGGACAAGAGTCTGGGAAGGGTAGTAGGGAGGGGAGAATAAAGAAGAAATGGATAATGAATGCAAAAATACAGTAACAGACGGAAACAGATCTGGTGCTCAGTAAAACAATAAAGCACCTATAATTAATAATGTATTGTGTATTTCAAAATAATTTAAAAAGCAAAATTAGAATGTTCCTAATACAAAGAAATGATAAATGCTTGAGGAAATGGACATCCCAATTACCCTGATTTAATCATCAATTATTACGTGCTTGTATCAAAACATCACATGTACCCCATAAATATGCAAAATTATTATGTATCCATAATAATTAAAAATAAAAAAAAAACAGAAAAAACACAAAAAACACACAAGTTGCTAACATGGGTTATCTGGCATGTTGGGAGGACAGAGCTGATATAGTATTAGCAGGGAGTGAAAGGAGAGTCCATAAGAATAGAAAAAAAATTGCTTTAAAAACAACTGTAGAATAAAAAGTATATATTTATCATTTATGTTTGTATGCAATATATATGGGACTATGCATCTAGAAGTTGAATAATGTTTTTGAAAATTTAAGTTGTTTCATAATGACACATGCACTCGAATGTTCACTGCAGCACTATTCACAATAGCAAAGACATGGAATCAACTTCAATGTCTATCGGTGGTAGCCTGAATAAAGAAAATGTGGTACATATACACCATGGAATACTATGAAGCCATAAAAAAAGAACAAGATTATGCCCTTTGCATGAATGTAGATGAAGCTAGAGGTCATCATCCTTAGCAAACTAACACAGGAACAGAAAACCAAATACTGCATGTTCTCACTTATAAGTGGGAACAAAATGATGAGAACACATGACCACAAAGAGGGGGAAAACAGACACTGGTGCCTTCTAGAGGGTAGGGGGTAGGAAGAGGGAGAGGCTCAGAAAAGGTGACTATTGAGTACTTAGTGCCTGGGTGGTGAAATAATCTTACAACAAACCCCTGTGACATCAGTTTACCTATATAACAAACATGCTCATGTACTCCTGAATTTAAAATAAAAGTTGAAAATGATTTAATAAATTAATTACTTTTTTAAAAAAGAAAGAAAATATGAAAGCAATAAAAGACTAGAAAAAAATACAGGAGAACACTCAAAACAAAAAGATAAAGCAAAGAAGAATTTTTTTAAAAGTGACAATTTTATCATGTAAAAATTAAAACTCTTTTGAAGGTTAAAAAGTACTATAAGCAAAATTAATAATTAAAAAAACAGTACAAATATAACAATTATGACAACAGGATGGCATGTTTCATAAATAAACTTCTCTTGCAAAGCGATAATAAATCTAGTACCACTTAGAAAAATAGACAAAGAGCTTGAATGGATCATGAAAGAAATATATATAGCCAATAATCACAAAAGAAGTTGAGTCTCAATAGTGAACACATAATTGCAATCTAAAGCATTAAGTAAAACATTTTATCTATTAATTTGACAATATTTTAAATAATAAAGTAACGATACTAAAGATATAAGCAGATTGCCCTTTTGAAAGATGGCTGATAGCATTGTTCTTAAAAACAGCTTGTTAATATGTATCCAGAGCCTTAAAAATGTCCATACCATTGTACTCAATAGTTTCATTTATAAAAACGATCCTAATGAAACAGTTAGAAAAAAAAATGGCTTATCCACATACACATCCATTACAGCATTATTCAAAGCAGGAAATTGAAGATAGCCTAAATCTGAATGAGGATCTGCTTAAATAAGTTCCAAATTATGGAATATTAATAGCCATTAAAATATTTTCCAAAAATGTTCAGTATTATGATATGGATAAATGCTATTAGTGTAACAGTAAATGCAAAAAAATAAAAGACCCTACATGGCTACTGTCCCAATTTCAGGTACATATATTTGTATAAAAAAGGACTAAAAAAATAAAATTAATTACTTCTAGATGCTAAAATTAGGATGTTTATTTTTTATGCTTTTAAGCATAATTTCACATAGTTGATACCTATTATTTAACAAATTATTGTCATGATTAACTTTTTTTTAAAGTAACTAGGGTGATCATTAGGTTCTGTTCTTCCCAGTTTACAAATCAGCTCTGAGCAGGACATAAAGTATATGAGTGGCCTCAATATTAACAATCAAAACTCAGCAATCAGCAGGCTATTGATTGTCACTAGAATTCTACGACACTAGGATTCCAAATCATGGGGTTGGCTACACGACTCCAATCTTGACAAATAGCGTGTGTCAGTATGTTCTATCACCTCTCTTTAAAGTATTGACTACCACCTAAAAGTATCCATTGACCTGTCCCTGTTAGCCCTTAGCTATGAACCTGAGAGATGCCTCAGCTCTCCTTAGCCTTTGGTAAATGTTAATTCTAACAGTAGTATCCAAACTTTTTGATTCCATAATTCTATCTGTAAAAATCAGTTGATCAAACAACTCTTTGTATTTATTTTTTAAATGCATTACTACTAAAATGTGTTACAAGTTACTCAAATATAGAAAATTTTAAAGAATGTGATTTAAAAAATGGAAATGGGAATTCTAATTGTTTGTTCCTACACCTCAACTAATCATTTTATTCATGCCCCAGGATATATGCCCTTGCTATGGAAATAAGAGCCTTAGATCACACTTCCCTATTCTAGTATCCATCTCCTTCACCACAGCATATGGAACTATGTTCTGAAATTCCAAAATCCCTTGGACTTCAGTCAGCTCAAACTGTGACAATATTGCTAACAAAACCCACTCAAACAGTATAAAGAATCATGTCCTTCCCATGCCCTTTTTTATGTTTTGAAAAAACCAAATTTTCATACATGAGAAATTGTATACAGTATGGTATAACTACATTTCTATTATTGTTGTTGCCATTTGTTGATAATAATTACTAGTACTACCATTACTTCCTTACTGGCCTAAATCCTAGTATTATTCAGTTCTTTCAGAACTTTCAATAGCATACCTCTAAAGGTTTTTGAAGTCTGTCATGACATGGAGCAAGAAGGGATGTCTTCTCCCATTTCTGTAAAACTTGATTGGCTTCTTCTATCTTCTGCTCACAACTTTTTTGAGAATTTAGCAATGTCACTTCATAAAATTCTTGAATATCTGTAGAGAAAATGTGAGGAAAGCATCAAAATGTAATGCATGACTTCATAAATAGCTTCTGCATATATGACCATACATAGGCATATGGAAATTTTGCTACTAAAAGATCTGAAAAAACATATTATCTCAAAGTAAAACAGAAGAAATCCTGAAAATTTTCTTTTTATCTGTATTTAGAATGCTTATAGAAGCTTTATTCATAATTATAAAAACTAGAACAAATCATTCAAAAAGTGAATAAACTATAGTAAATCCATACAATAGAATGTTATCCAGTAATAATGAATGAGCTATCAAGCCAAGCAAAAACAGAGATGAATCTTAAATGCATATTGCTAAGTTAAAGAAGCCAGTCTGGAAAGGATACATACTGTACGATTCCACCTATATAGCATCTGGAAAAAGTAAAACTAAAGAGACAGTTTTAAAAATCCATGTTTGCCAGAGGTTCTGTGAAAGAGAAGGAGGTTTGAATACGTAAAGCAGAGGATGATAAAAATATTCTCAAATGCCACTTTACTGTTGGACACATAACATGAAGTATTTGTCAAAACCCAAAGATCTCAATAGCACAAAAAGTAAACCTTTTTTTTTTTTTCCTTTTTTTTTTTTATTGCGTTTTAGGTTTTGGGGTACATGTGATGAACATGCAAGCTTGTTGCATAGGTACACACCTGGCAGTGTGCTTTGCTGCCTTCCGTCCCCTCACCTGTATCTGTCATTTCTCCCCATGCTATCTCTTCCCACCTCCACACCCCCCGCCCCTCCCCCATTTCCCCCCAACAGACCCCAGTGTGTAGTGCTCCCCTCCCTGTGTCCATGTGTTCTCATTGTTCAACACCCGCCTATGAGCGAGAATATACGGTGTTTGATTTAATGTAGACAAATACTTTTTAAAAATCATGCAGGAAGTCAGAGATCCCAAGATGAAATGCAGACTGTTACAAAGGAATGTAACTGTATTACAAATGTATAAAATAACCTTCATAAAGTCAACAGGAAAAAAAGTACTGACTTAAGTAACTTTGAAAGTGAACAGAGACTATAAAACCAAAGTCAAAGAAACTACACAAAATCATCATACTCCAGTTGGTAAACCCATGCAGTACAGGAAACCTCCTGTGCAGTACAGATGAAGAATTTTGAAAACACAATACATGTATACTAAAATTGAACAATTCAGTGACTGGATGGTGGATTACGGAAGTCAGGTTTCTTACTCTTCTAGTAGAAAGTTACAGGCAAGAAACATTAAAATGATCCGTATGATATTACATTAGAGTTGCAGACATGTTTCACTTAATATAGATACAGATAAATACATATAAGACTATTTACAGACATGTATATACACGAGTCAGTTATGCACACATAATTTTCTTGCTCCATCTGCTGAGAGGATGAATGATGCCACAGTAATAATAAATACAACTAGCACCCTGATTTTGGCCTCTGTGCAGCATTGGTAAAGAGTAAAGAACACTGTCATATTAGATTAGAATTAAGGGTATCTGTATGAACTCAAAGTTCGCAAGAGCTACAGGATAGACAGATAGATAAAATTTGTTTAGAAATAGAAATGATTATGTATGTAGAAATTTCCCAGCTCTGTCATATATAATTCCTGGCTCTGTCTTCTGAGAGGACCTAGAAGCAAGGACACCCCAGTAGCAACAAACATCCGGAGCCCAGATCTTCGTTAGTAATACTATTTTCCAATAAAAGAAACCAGAGCTTCTTGGAGAAATGACTGATCCTAGGACTGGGGCAGGAGATATAAGATGGGCATGGAACATCTTATAGCATCAGCAAGTAAAGAAAGTCACCAAAGAAACAACGCTGCTACAATAGGAGAATATCAAAGAAACAGAAGAACCACATGAAAGAGCTGCCAAAGATGGACAAAGCTGGAGCAATTTGAGCAAACATATATTACATAGTATTGGATTATAACACAAAATATAAAATAAAGGGATGAGTAAAAGGGATTACAAAAGGATAAGAGGAAACTTTCAAGAGTGATGTGTATGCTTACTATCTTGTTTGAGCTTAGAGTGCATATATATTCCAAATCTATTAAATTATGCATTTCATATATATACACATATATTTGTAGTTTATTATATAGCAGTTGTTGATAAAATGTACATATGTATCAATAGAGAAAACAAAAAGACAAGGTACAAATTGAAATAAGATAATTTCACAGCACACAGACAAAGGAACAGTATCCAGATATGAAAAGAACTACAAATCGAAAAGAACCAAACCAACAGAAAAGAATTGGTAAAAATTTTGAGTGGGCATTTCACAGTAAAAGAAACACGTCATGGATAAGCCTAGGAAAGATTCTCAACCTCATTGGTGATGATAAATAACAAACTAAGATCATAATAAAAAACCATTTATATAAAAAAATTATCAAAAATAATTAAGTCTCAGTACAAGGACTAGAAAAAGACATGCATCCATGGTAACTTATTTATTCCTACCAAGTGCAAATTGCTACAGCCATTTTAGAAAATAATTTAACATTTGTTTATCCTGTAACTCAGTATTTCTACTACCCAGTATACATCCTAGATAAACTTTGGCACACGTACACCAAAAGTAAACCAAAATGTTCACAGCAGCATAGATTACAATAGCAAACATTAGAAACATTCCAATGTCCATCAAAAGTAAAACAGATAAATTGTGGTATGCTCTCAAGATGGAATGTATGGAGCAGTAAAAATGAATGAATGATAATACGGAACTACATATCTTAGAAACATAATGTTAAGTGAAAAAAGCAAGTTTCAATATGAAAAAATTTTTGTAAAGTTGAAAAATGTGCAAAACTAAACCACATATTTTACACATATATCCATACATATATGTGTAATAAAACAGACAAAAGCAAAGGAATACATGAAAAGATACTTAAGTAGACAGGGTGAGCAAGGAAGTAGGATAAGGAAAGTACGTATGACTAGATACAAATTAATGATAATGATCTATTTCTAGATGTCAGTAGCAATTCCAGAAATTTTTGTTTTGTTATGCTGTGTATATTATATATAAATTACATATATTACTTTATATCAATTAAATGTTATATTTTATAAATAAAAAAATTTGTGTTTCATAAATATTAAAATTTACAGAGAAAAGTTAGTAATTCTTAAATTTTATGCACAGCTTCAATTTTATTCTGCCACTAGCAATAAAGTAGCTGTGAGGTCATGTTTGAAAAATGTGTAAGAGCAGAAGGTAGAAGCTGTACAGATATAAATCCTTCCCATATTTTTTTAATAACATAGAAGTTGGTAGGATACTAAACGAGTTGACAAAAATCAGAGGAATAAGGAATAAAAAAGGTAAAATCCAGAAAACGAAATATGTTTACGTCATCTTGCCTCATGTATTAATGAAGAGAAAAGAATTAGCTGGGCGTGGTGGTGTATGCCTGTGGTCCCAGCTACTTAAAAGAGAATTGCCTGAATTGAGGCAGGAGAATTGCTTGAACCCAGGAGGTCACGGCTGCAGTGAGCTGTGTTCCTGCCACTGCAGTCCAGTTCTAGGGACAGAACAAGACTCTGTTTTTAAAAAGTAAAAACTAAAAATATAGAGAAAGAAAAAAAAAAAGAATTTCTGTAAACATTTCTGTAGCAGCAGTCTCTTAAAAGAATAATGACTTGTAATGAATAAAACAATTTTTGTAGATAGTCAAATTTCAAGATGCTTTTTCTCTGTACCATTTTAAACGATATAAACAGCTTCATGAGCAGCATTTTCAAGTCACCAAAATTTGAAACACTAAGTGTGCAAATTATTCAGAAAAGGAAGTATATTTATCATACTCATGATATGCATTTATATCAACAAGCTATCCTTTGAAACATAACAAACAGTGATTTGATAACATTTAGAAAAACCCTGGAGACAATATTTTTAATATTAAACTTTTAAATCTTCATTAACTTGTACCCCAAAATGTGACAAAGGGCTTGAAGTCTATTTCAGTTTTTTGTCTACTTATTCTCCATGCCCTAAGCAACTACTAGAGAGGAAAAAAATAACCATGATTAAGTCAAAGATGACTTAAATTTGATGATAATTCAATGATCAATGTCAAATTTCACTTTTGGTTAACAAGTGTTATTTTATTTTTTAATAAGTGATATATATCCCCTTGTCACTTTTCAAGCATCTCTCTTTTGCACCCTCTTTCTCCACCACCACCCCTTTCCGTTACCACTGCCAGAGTTCAGGCCCTCACCATCTCTTGCTCACACTCTGCTATAGGCCCAGATCTCCTTCCCCACACTTAGAAATCTTCCTTCTCCTTAAACACCCAGGTCCAGTACAGTCTTTGTAAACACAATATTTGAAGCCAAAGATCTAAGTATGAAATGTCTTCAACAAGAAATTATTTTTACTAAAACTGGGTTCATTTGAGTAGGTAGTAAGAACACCCGAGCAACTATTATCAAAAAGAAAATATGTTTGTTTGGAAAGTGTGGGGCATTCTCTTCTTACAGCTTCAACAAAGAGATGGTAAAATGTGCTTTAAGTCATACGCCTATGCTTCTTCCAACATACCTTGCTCTCTTACCACATATCTGCTTTGAATTCATCTAGACAGTATAGCACCGTTAATCTTGCTATACTTCATGATGCTACAAACTGCATTAGACTTTTCTGAACACTTGGTTCTGTTTAGGAAGCCAGATAAATGCTCGTATCTGCCTTCCTTATCCTGTATCCATATCCCATACTTTCTCTTCTGCAAAGTCAAATGCTGCTGCTTTTCTCCTGTTGCAACAACATATTGCTTGAATCTGCTTAATAGTTATTTCTCTTTCTACCTTACAGTAGAAACAGTTGTTCACCCACCTGCCTTCAACATTTCAATTCACTAAGTAATTTTTAAGTCCTAAGCAAGGCCCTTAAGAATGAAGACAACATCCTATCCAGCCATATATTCTCTAATACCGAGCATTATCCTTAAACTCAGTAAGTACACAATGAATGCTTTGTAATTTTCATTTATTTGTATTTCTTCTCTTTTTAAGGCTCACACAGAAGAAAAATCATTGAATGAAGTCAAATCTCTTCTCACTCAGGACTGCTAAATCTTGCATATTGTTTAGATTACATTTTATATGACTTGACTACTTGATTTAATCACAGCACCTAGCACTTTTTATTTTGCACATTCCCCACTCAAATATAAAAAGATTTGCTACCTCTGAGGATATTCAAAATAAATTCCTCAAATTCTTGAAGACGCATCCATTTTGGCCTCACAATTAAAAAAAAAAAAAGTCTGTCTATAAATTATTGTCAAATGTGTGGAAAAATGTTCACAAACTCTAATATATACAAAAATTACCTGGGTCACAGGGCCTGAATATTTACACTTCTAATAAGCTCCCAGGTGATGCTCATAACTTCTGGCCCACTAGCAACATGGCTTAAGAAATGGCATTTAAGGGATAAGAGTTTCATACTCTCAATTCAAATAGCCCTTGTTGAATCACTGCAATCCTCTTCATCAGAGTGAAAAGTGAGGTTAGAGGGGGTAATAAAATGAGAGATCCCCATAATAGAAGGAAGATGGCAAAAGCAAAACTCTGCCTACTGATTTAAATAAGTACTTAGTGGGCCTATTATTGACTAAACTGATCTAGATTAAATTCATCAGAATTTAGTTGAGAGAAGCTATATTTCAATATTCTGCCTTTAGGATCCACTAAAAAAGAAAAAAAAATGGTTACTAGGTGATATATGAGATAGCCCCTATTCAGTACAATCTCTCTCTCTCTCTTTTAACCTACACTCCTTAAAAATGAGATCTGATCTTTGTAATGATTCTGACACAGTTAGGTCTTCAACTGTCAAACAGCATGTTCAAGGAAATTTATAACAAATAGGATTGTCTTTTAAAACACATCCTTAAAAACTCAACGTGTACTCAAAATATTTCATCTTCTTCCAAGAACCACCTAACATGACATATCTGTTTAAATGATGCTACTCTTTCCTCAAAAGACTCTTAAAGCTCCTCTTTGATACATGCCTTCAAGCATTTGATGAGATTTTTAATATCCTTGGAAATGGTAAATCTTTTTTACCTAAAGGGAAACTTGGTCTTTTTGAAATAACCAAAATTCACTAAGCAAACTTTGAATATAAGTAATGGAAAAATGGATTTTTTACATGACTTAAGAAAATATGATCCTTAAATCATGAGGCTCTTTTCTTGTGTGACTCATGAGTTGCTCTGCAATTATTTAACCACAGTAAAATAAAAAGTAACTATAATGCCAAATATGTAACATATTTACATATTTTTTCATCTATTATATCATAGGCTAGAATACAAGTGACTGAGGAAAGGCTTTTTTGCACTTCTTCCCATCCCAGCCTTTACGTTGGCAGGCATAGTATTATGGGAACAATTGCAGTCACCTCTATACTCTGCCAACCAGAGGTTGTTACTGTTGATTCAGTTGTCTTTTAGTAATTTGCATATATGGCTATAGCTCATCAGAGCTGTTTAATCCCAAACATTTACTGAAATCACCAGAGGATTTTTTTTTTTTTTTTTTGAGACATCTTGCTCGATCACCCAGGCTGGAGTGCAGTAGCACAATCTCAGCTCACTGCAACCTCTGCCTCCTGGGTTCAAGTGATTTTCCTGCTTCAGCCTCTGAAGTAGCTGGGATTATAGATGCCTGACACCATGCCCAGCTAATTTTTGTGCTTTCAGTAAATATGGGGTTTCACCATATTGGCCAGGCTGGTCTCAAACTCCTCAGGTGATCCACCCACCTCAGCCTCCCAAAGTGCTGGGATTACAGGCATGAGCCACAGCACCTGGCCAGGATCCTCTTCTTACAGATGCAACAAAGAGATGGTAATACGTGCTTTAAGACATATACCTTATGCTTTTTCCAACATGCCTTGTTCTCTTACCACATAACTGCTTTGAATTCAGCTGGACAGTAAAGCACAGGTGATCTTCCTATACTTAATAATGTTACGAAGTGATGTTACAGTCTTGCTGTTCCACTGGGCTTTTCTGAACACTTCGTTCTGCTTAAGGAGTCAAATAAAATGCTTATATCTAATTCCCTTATCCTGTATCCATATCCTATACTCTCTCTTCTGCAAAGTAAAAAGTTATCATTCTCCCAATACATATGAGTACAAAACTACTAGACACTGAATCACAGAAGTGGAATTTTCAATAAAGCGTTTATCAGTGTGGTAAGTATTCTATCTTAGGCTTTGCATCAAGAAAAGTTTCTTTAAGAATATTACCTGGAACTAGAGGAATAAAGTTGAATATGAGGAATGGACTAAAGTTGAACATAGATGAAATGAAAATATAAATTTCATAGCCTAAAACAGAGTGAAAGCAAGGTCACTGGCAGGTATAAATCTCATAGCCTAAAACAGAGTGAAAGCAAGGTCATTGGCAGGTACAAATCAAGTACCAAGTAAGAGAATAAAAGAGACAAAGCAGGGACAAGTGAAAAACACAGATTCCAAGGACTAATGTAAAATGGAACTCAACAGATGCTAAGGACATAAGACCAGAGAATGAGTAAATGCTCATACCTAAAGAGTAATGCAAATTCTACACTGTTCTGATGTGATCGGGCTACTTCTGTGCCTAGACAAAGTACAACCAGAAGGAAGGAAGGAAGGGAGGGAGGGAGGGGAAGGGAGGGGAGGGGAGGGGAGGGAAGGGAAGGGAAGGGAAGGGAAGGGAAGGGTAGGGAACTAGGGAGGGAGAGGTTATGAAGGAAATCTTGGTTTCAAAGTACTTTCCTCTGTTAACAAGAACCAGGGATTTTTGGAGAAAGGGCTCACAGGATGAGAACAAGGAAATTATGAGTCTAGTACATCTTTTTGTACTAGAAAGTAAGGAAGCACTCAAAAATCACAAGATCGTATCAAAAGGACATGTAAGCCAGCTTGAAGGGGCTCCTAATGACTAAATCTGAAATAATTCGAGCCTTAAAAATAAAATAATAGTCATAAAATATAACCCATTTAATAAAATAGTAATCCATTAGTCTGTCCTGATATAGATAAATTAGTGATTAAATAGGACAGAAGGGAAAGTGCTTCCTTACAGAATTCCAACTAATAAATATAGAAGAAATGATGGAATTATAAAATCATTGAGGGATGCTGCAACTAGTGACAAAAAATAGGAAAAGGAATGTGACATTATATAGCCTCAAAGTATCTTCCCACCAATTAGAACAAAATGGGCCAGGCATGGTGGTTTACACCTGTAATCTCTTTGGGAGGTGAAAGCAGGAGGTAGGAGGATCAGTTGAACCCAAGAGTTTGAGACCAGACTGAGCAACATAGTGAGACCTCTTCCCTGCAAAAAATAACAATATATTTATCAAATTAAATAAATATAAAAATAAAACAATCTGGCACAGGGACCCTCCTCTCATCATATACCAAGAAGAACGTATCATCATTTCTGTAATATTCCTGCCCAAAGTGAATAAGTTGAATCTAATTGTAAGGAAATATCAAACGCAAATTATAAGACATAATACTTGACTTGAAATCTTCAAAAATGTCAGGGTCAAGAAAAGAAAGGCCAATGAACTAATGCAGATTAAAGGAAACTAAAGAAGCATGACAATTAAGTGTAATGTAACGTAGACCTTCAACTGGGGAAATACAATTCTAAAACACATTATAGAGACAAATGCTGAACTGAAGATGGACTGCTCATTAGATAATAATATTATACAAATGTTAAATTTCCTGATTTTCATAACTGCACTATTTATGTAAGATAATATTCTTGGTTTTAGAAAATGTATAAGCATTTAGTGATCAATGTGCCTAATGCTCCCAACTATTCTCAAATCAGTGAACAGGATCAGACACGTCATTAATAAGATGCATGCAAAGCTGGGCATGGTGGTTAATGCCTATAATTCCAACACTTTGGGAGGCAAAAGTGGGAGGATTGCTTGAAGTCAGGAGTTTAAGACCAGCCTGGTCAACATAGTGAGACTCTGTATCTACAAAATTAAAAATAAACTGATATGCATATGTACGTATATATGTGTTATTGTGTGCATAGAGATATAGAGATATACAGAGAAACATGCATATATAGAAAATGATAAATAGAATGAAATGTAAACAATTGGTGAATCTGGGTAGAGTGACTATAGAGTAGTTCCTGTCCTATTCTTAAAATTTTTCTGTAGATGTGAAATCACTTTGAAAAACGGTAAGGTGACTAAGAGGTGTTAGTGATAAGTACGAAACTGAGAAATATTCAGTAATATTTGTTTTAAAAAAAGGTCTAGAGGAAAGAGATTCGCAGAGGAACAAAGTACACAGTGCAGAATGTCATGGAAGAGGTAGAAGATCAGATCAGTAGGACATATGTGAGATAGTTTAATGATTTGGAGATAAACGCACAAGCTCTGAAGTTAAACAGACTGGTCTTGGCTCTACTACTTACTAAATGTGTGACCTTTTGCAAGTTATCTAACTTTTGTAAGCCTCAGCTTCTTCATCTATAAAATTTACATATGTAAGTACTCCACATGGCTGAACAGTTATGTAGAACATAGTAAATGGTAGCTGTAATATTCTTTGATTAATGTATCATCTTCCAACAATACTGTTTACACAGGCAGTCTCATTAAATGTTGGATATCTGAACATAGAATGTGCTCAGTCAGGAGTCATTTCTTCAAGAAGAGTAAAGAGTGCAGACACTTGAGTCAATAAAGCAGAATTAATACTTGACAAGGAGGCAGAAAATTGTTATTTACAAGTTTTTAAAATTTCCATTTTAATAGAAATGCAGTAAGATGTGCATGAAGCAACATGGAACTTTTGTGGCTCAATAAGGTTTTTAAAAATACAACCTCTAAAATGAATTTTAATTCAAAATATCTCTTTGATGAACAAGTGTGCTACTTCAAGTTGCTCAAAAAGCAGGCACTAAATAAATTATTTATTTTTATAATAAATTCAAGATATTGTTAATGCAAATCAGCTACCTTTTATCTTATCCTTACAGCACTTACACTCCCAAACCACCAACAGGTGTGTCTTATTCTATATCTAGGAGATAATTAACTTTCAATTTCACATCAGTCATCCAAGATGTAGGAATAAATTCTTTTTACCTCACAAAGATTTACCATGTAAATTCGACAAATCTTCAGAAGAAAAGTAACTATAGGTAAACTTGTATGAGCCTAGCTTTAAAGTACATATTCTTTCATGCCTACCTTCCCACTAAACATTTCCCAATAGCTTGTAATCTGTGATTAAGTATTGTTATTGCTCATTGAAGACAGGAGAGAAGAAAAATTGGCATTTGCCATTTACCCGCCATACATAAACACCATGTGTTTAGTTGTACTTTGGAAATGTCATTCATCTTACTAACTTCTTGCAGTCATCTGAGACACATATGATTACACCTATGTTAGAGATTGAGAAATGGAGACTGGCTCAAGGTCACCGGGCTGGACAATGGCAAGGCTAGTACTGGAATTCACATTTGACACAAGCCTGCACCCTCTACTGCAGCATGCTGCAACCACATGCAAAATAGAATGTTAGGGGTTAATCAAATAATATCAGTGCTAAAACAAGCATATTTCATTGTCAAATGCATGACTAGAATATCATTTAGAAAATTCTTCAGATCACCAGATGGATAGTAAATCAAACCAAAGGAACTCTCAAAAACTTTCCAAGACCTGTTACCAAGGATATTTTAAGTAATCTCAACAGCACAGTGCTTAGCTGAAGCTACTTGGTTTCTCTCCATCAGCAAAATCTCAAACAGAGTGAGAGTTTGGACTCCGGGGATTATATCTTTCTAGCTGATGTATGCCAAGGGATGACAAGAATGCTTATGAATGGAAGTAGCCATAAACTTTCTATATAGTTGAGCTAGGAGACAAATATTAAAGAGGTTGCTACAAATTGACTTTACTGGCTTCTCAGATTTGTTTTTTACATGAAGTGAACACACGTTATTCAATAAATATAAGTTATGCAATAATATTGTAACAATTTTTCCAGAGGAATCAGGACTTGACTTTAATAGCAACTAAGCAACAGAAGAGAAAAAGATGGCAAAACAGCTATGAAATAATAGACTTTGGGGTAATCTTTGCCATCAGGCACCTAAGTAAACATTTGCTTAATATTCTGTTTAATGATTATATACAATTTTATAATCAGTCCAATTAAACAACTCAGATGAGGACAGAAGAGCACTCAGTCTACAGGGGGACATTATCCATAGAGACGTGTTAAGTAGGAAAATAAAACTCTGTCACTGACATGTAAAATTACAATATCCCTGTTATCGCCTCAAATTGAATGTAGAAAAACTTATTACAACTTGTCAAAATGGCAATATAGTTTTGTTTTGATTTTCTCTTTTTTTTTTCACTTTGTTCTTTCTTCTTTTTTCCTTCTTTTGGACATACAGCTCTAAATCATAAGACTGTAAAGAATTCTATTCATAAATACCAAAAGCTTAGTTCCCTTTTATATATACCATGAAAGGAAGGGTATCTCTTTGGCAGATTAATACATCTAATGTCAACTACCACTTGAAAAAAGTATCACATTCCACTGCACCCAAAGGATGGATTTAAATGAAAGTCTGTAATCATTTCACTTGAAATTGGCCCAGTAAGTGATATCTGATGGCTAATCTCAAAAAGAACATGCCTGTAAACACCGGTGTTCCAATTATCTGAAAATCAATGTTAGATTGTAGAAATAATTGAAAATATATTCCTGTAAAATGTGTAATAAAATTTTATAATTATGATGTAATTTTATTATATATAATTATATCATTATACATAAATGATAATCATATTGTTTATTGTAGTAT
This sequence comes from Saimiri boliviensis, assembly GCF_048565385.1. Lineage (NCBI taxonomy): Eukaryota > Metazoa > Chordata > Mammalia > Primates > Cebidae > Saimiri > Saimiri boliviensis. The sequence continues at coordinate 16,172,875 of NC_133454.1, read as the reverse complement.
ATAAATTATATTAATTATATAAAGTTAATTATCATCTGCATATCATTACAGTACATTACAGCAGATCCATTATATTATTTTAAATTTTATAATCTACTGTGCTACCAAATCTTATGAGAATGTACTGCTTAAATAAACTTGTAGAAAAATAAAACCAAGAACCATTAAATATGTCACTTTTCTTTCTCCCTAACTTCCCAGGTACCTAAAAAGAGTTAGCTTAAGAGAAAATTTTATGCCCAAATACAAAAGTACAGATTAGAAAATATGCTACCCAATATATCTAAGGTATCATTAGCATACTTTTATGCTAATGTAGTAGTCCTCTCTTAGACTGCCTAATATTGTACGATAATCCTGAGACCACTGGACAGCCACACAGAACCCTATAGTCAAACCAGCAGGCCACTCTGCCTGTTTCCAGACAAGAAAACTCTATGCTGGGAGTTCCACTAACAATCTTTGGAAAATAGTAATGCTTCTTCTTGCTTTACTGAAAACCACATCTATGAGCTTCCCCTCATATTTTTTTCTTTCTCTTTTCGTTCCATTCACTCTTTTCCTTTCCCTTTCCCTTTCATTCCCTTCCTGACCAGTTCAGTCCCAAAGCCACTGGGTGAAGTAAAGCAAGGTTTACTCTGGTGGTGAAGGAGGTTGGAAAACAGAGCTATAGTGTCCCAGAGCAGAGTGTCAGATTGGCCCAGGGCCCAATCAAGATCAGAAGGACATCCATGTATGGAGGCAGACCACAGCAGAGTTACAGAGCACGACAGAGTAAGGAAGGAGTCTTTGCAGGCTAATATGGGCTGTTGGAATTAAAATAAGTTAAGGAAGGCCAAATAGGCTACATAGTGTTTGAGCATGGGGTCAAAACCTGAGTAGTATGAGGAGGGCGCCTACGTGGTGGGAAGGGACTGAAGTGCTTTGCCATAGCTAAGTAGGGTGAGCAAGTGTCCCATGCAGAGTGCCGACCTAGCAAGAGTTGTGAGAGCCTGAGTTCTGTGAGGAGGGTATCTGTGCTAGGGTGGCAGTAGCAATGGGAGATTGATTACATTCAGAAGGATTGGTCAGATAAGTAAATAAAATAAGGCTAATTTGAGTCTATCAGAAAAGAGAGTGAAAATATGGCAGTAGAGAAAACTACAATTAATTATATAGTGTTAGACAGGAACTAATCAGAGTGAACTCATGGTTTTCAATATAGATAGACAAATATAGATATTAACGTAGACGTAAATTTGTCTGAGTGTAAACATACACAAAAGGGAAAATAATTTCACAGTGGGGAAGCCTGGAAAACACAACCTCAATTGTGTGCTCAAAGTGAACATAATAAGTAAACTCAGCAAATCTAATTAAGTGTCACCTGATAGGACACAGTGAAAAGACCACAGCCTCACTTCTATAATATTCCTATTTCAGAAATGTCAGTTACAAAAAAAAGAAAAAGTAAAAACTGAGGGTCTGCCCCAGAATTAAGGAAATTTAAAAGACATGACAACTAAAGATGACATGTGATTCTGAACTAAATTCTTTGCTATAAAGCACATCTTATTGAGACAGCTGTTTATTTCCCATTAACGCCAATACTGGTAATACTGGTATTATTGCTATTAATGAGAAATTAGCATATGTCCCAATATGTCAATTTCCCATTAATACAATATTCCCAATATCACCATCTCATTTTGATGCAATATTACCATCTGATTTTGATGGTAATATTGCAGTTACATAACAGATTGCCCTTGTTTCCTGGAGATACAGTAATATATTAGGAAGAGATGGAACAATATGTTGGTCACTTACAGTCATATGGGTCAAGAAATTCTTTTTAGGTGCTGTACTATACTTTCACATTTGAGATTATTTCAAAAATATTTTAATGCCCAAAAAATAATTATTAAATATTTTTCTAAAAAACAAAGAAAGAAAATTACATCTAGGTCATAGGAGATGTAAATTCTTTGTGCTTGTCTAGATACAAACCTCTCACCCATCTTTTCAACTTCAATAGTCTAATTTTGTTTTAATAATAAATGCCATTTATCAAACATAGCATAGCAAGTTGAGCATTGTATGTATATTATCTCATTTACAATTCCCAATAATCCTATGAGATAGGTACAATTATTTTACCCCTTTACAAAGGAAGAAACCGAGGAAGAGAGAGGTTGAGATGCCTGCCCAGTTTGCCTAATTTATAACTGGCAGAGCTAGGATAGAAATGAGGTATGTCTCACTCCAAAGCCTGTGGTCTTAACCATTATCAACTGCCTTTTTATGTCTAGAGTAATTGTTAGATTTTCTTTGTTTTGCTCTGGGTTAACAGGGATTTTGTTTGTTCATCTTGTTTTTCTTGTCATCTAGGATGTTTTATGGACCATGACTCAGCAGTTCCAGCTCAAAGATTCTTTCTCCCTGAAGCCTCTTTCACCAAAAGTCATTTCTGCCTTCCTCCTCTTTATTGCTTTTGCACTTTGCATTTATCTTGTGATTCTTATGCCCTGGTGTCATTGGTATATATATTTTATTTCCCTACATGTAAACCTTGCAAAGGTAAAGGCTTTTATTTTTCATCTCATATAACTCACACTCCATTTTTCACCTCATATAAGCAGTGGTTGTCACATTTTATCATGCACCAAAATCACCTGAAGAGCTTGTTAAAAAAGCAGATTACTGGGCTGTATTACCAGAGTTTCTGATTCAGTAGTCTAGTGTTGGGCCTAGAATTTACCTTTCTAATAAATTCCCACGTGATGCTCGTGTTGCTAGTCCAGGGACCACAGCCGGAAAATATTTCAGTACTTACCCAAGTAGCAAAATAGTATTTTTTGATTTATAAACTATAACACATGCATTATCTTCCTTGCTATAATATATCCAAATAAAGATATATCTATGCTATAGAATGCCTCATATTATATGGTAACAATAAATTGGTTGGTTCATTTTTCCCACCTTTTATTCATTCACTCCTTTCTTCAATAAATATTTCTTAAGTATTTATTATGTGCCTGGGACTGAGATACAATTATAGACAGTAGTGAATAAGACATATTAGTCTCTGCTGTAATAAAAACTTAACAGTCTAGCAGGAAAAAAAGAGACTAATAAAGCAAAATACGACAAATTTCCATACTTCACTTTCAATTATTTTCATGGGAAGCCATTTGGTAAATGGGAGCAACAAAACAAAATGTTTATTAGCACAGTAACACATTAAAGTGATATGGGTTAGGCAGAGAAAGGTTTGTCTGTGTTGCAGACTTTTCACTCTGGAGTACCTGAACGGCTAAAGCAACCTTCAAATAGAGACCTGAGAACATGATACTGCCCATCCAACTCCTCAGGGATACAGTAATTGGAATCGCTGCTCGAAAAGCTAGAGTCTGGGGCAGGCAAAACAAACAAGGAGTAAAATGAAAAAGAGGCAGGAAAACCGTAAAGGAGATACCCTATGCCCATCAGAGATGGATTCTCAGATGTTCATAAGCGGTATGAACAAATAAATGGGAAAGAAAATTAGAATTCTGAAGAATCCTTGGGGATCCATGTACATTCATGCTGTCCAGAAGCAGAATTTTCTTTCTGGACATCTGTAATAGTTTAATCAAGTTATTACTATAGTGTCAATGAATATCAGGCTAAAAGAGTATAGGGTATAATGAGAATATATGACAGAAAGCCTGTTCTAGGGAGTTTGTTTCCTAAAGGAAGAACATTCAAATGAGACAGAAGGATGAGTAGGCATTTTCAGGCATGAGAGTTTGAGGACCGGGAATTGGAAGAGACGGAGAATGTGCAAGAACCTGAGGGAGGATAAAGCATGACAAGGACATTTAAAAACTCATTAGAAGCCAGGCATGGTGGCCCACTCCTGTAATTCCAGCACTTTGGGAGGCTGAGACGGGAGGATCACTTGAGGTCAGGAGTTCAAGACCAAGCTGGCCAACAAGATGAAATGTCATCTCTACAAAAATTAGCAAGGCTTGGTGGTGCACACCTGTAATCCCAGTTGCTCAGGAGGCTGAGATAGGAGACTTGCTTGAACCTGAAAGGCAGAGATTATAGTCAGCTGAGATCATACCACTACACTCCAACCTGGGTGACAGAATGGGACTCCATCTCAAAAAAAAAAAAAAACTCATTAGAGAAGGACAAAGAGAGTAGTATAAGACAAGGCTGGAGAGGCAGGCAGTTACGTAGACTGTTATATTCTGTACTTTGTTTGTAGAACCTTGAAAGTATTGATACGGTCAGTAAATTTTGTATCATTGTTGCCAGGAAGACTATATATGTTCGATAAAGGCAGAATGCGAGAATCAGTGAATGGATGGATGCGTAAAGCAAATACATGGTACAAAGACAGAGGCATAAAATTAAAATGGCATGATCTGGAAGCAAAGCATTGAATGGACCAATATAAAAAAGAAAAGGAGCCTGTGAGTCTCGATTATGCAGGGCTAGAACTCTGAGGGGGCTGAAAATCATCTATTTAATCTGCATACTGTAGAGATGAAAAATATAGGATTGGGGAATTAAGATGACTTCAACAAGAACACAAAGTCAGTAGTGATTGAACCAGGACTTGAATCTTCTGATTCCCAAACCAAAAAGTTTTCCACTACAGTCATAGCTCATTCTTAATCTAGAAGCATAAGAATAAGCCTCTAACAGTCACTATGAAGGCAGATGCCAAGCACATCAGAACCTTATCCCTAAAGGATGTGTAACAACTAGCAACTGCCACAATTTACTACTTGTGCTTTAGAACTTAGTTATGGATGATACAAGAAAAATACTCATCCCTCCCTGTCATAAAATTGATTCATTTAGAAAAAGGCTATTCCCTATGTGTTATTATTTCCTTTTCTATTTTTAACTTGAGAGAATTAATACAAATAGTATAGTGGCAACACTCAGCACAAAATGATCTTAAGAGCACATGAGGTCAGATTGTCATGGGAAGAAGCGTCTCCAGGCAACTGCATAACTACCTATAATTCACAGGAAGTTAGAATCAATAGAATTCTAGAAGGCTGACTCCACATTCTGTTTCTCTTTAGGTTAGTCAGAAACTTGGACAGACACTACTAACATATCACAAATACTGGTTTTGCCCTGAGTGACCTTTGTTTGGTCTGTTGTATTATTTCCAACCTTCTTTCTCTCTAATGCCTAAGTTAACTAATAATACTATTACATAAACAAATGACATTTTACTCATTTAAACATCACATTTGTTATTAAAGTATTACAAGTTGGCTTTCTTTTTTTCTATGCTTCTCATACTACTGCCGCAAGTGGTAGGTAAGAGTTATGCCATCATTTTTTAGGAAGTGTCAAAATGCCTCCTAGGCCTACATTCCCATTCTGAAGGATTTCCTACATATAAGCTATCCCAGACTGATCGGTGACTACTGAGCACCTGACCTAAGACTAGTCAATTGCTAGATGGGCCAGTAGGTATGAAATATCCTGGTATAAGAACTCTGCCTTTCACAGGTAGTGATAGGCCAGATACTCCCACTAGAGAAGTTTAAAAAAAGCAGTAAGTAACAACAGTCATTTAGTTGATGATTTTAGAGGAATAAAGGCAAAATCAGAGACCTGCTCCTTCAGCATAGTAGCAGGGATAAGAGTTGGGAGAATGGCTGTTGAGGATATAGTAGAATAACCTGGTGGCTAACAACAACAGCAGCTACAACAAGAACAAGAACAATCACCATAAAGGCTTACTTTTATTGACCCCTCACTCTATGCCAGACTGTGATAAGAAATTCAAATGCATTATTCTACCTAAACCTTGCAACTACCTGTGAAGTAGGTTCTGTTATTATCTCCATTCACAAATAGGATAATTGAGACAGAGCAAAGCTAAGAAAGTGTACAAAGTCATTCCTTTAGTAAATGATGGAACCAGGATTCTAACCCAGATTTGTTTGATTCCAGAAACCTGCTCTTAACCATCATCCTAAGTTAGAGCTTGTTTTACGTTTAGAAGGTCATTTTCAGCTTCATACAATGTTTGAGATCCCTGCCTTTTTTACTTCTACCTGAATTTGTACAGCAAACCCCCATTACTTAAGGAATATTGAACACAAGGAAGGTGGTGCTCTGGAATTAAAACATATGCTCAGGGTTGGTTTTGAAGTACGAGGCTGAAAGTTATGTTTTCCAACCTTGGAACTGTTTGTCTAGGAATACAAAATCCTAGACAAACTCAAATAATGAAGGCTAAAAAGTAAATAAACAAAGCTGCTCTACTGAAGAAAGGAATAGGAATCCTTGTTGTTAGACCTAGCAGATCCTGCTTGGATTAGATTTCTGGAACCCTACATTTTCAAGAAACAGGTTAAAAACTATGGCTAACTGGAGAGCAGAGGTACATTAATCAAGTTAAATGTTATTGTTCATCCACTATGCATACAGCAATATACTAGGAAAGTAGAGAAGTAGAAGACACACCCTCTGCTTGCAAAGAGCTTGCAGTTTCCTTGAAGAGATTGGGTATAAACTTCAGAATTAATTTAAGAAAACCACAAAGCAAAAATTGGGGGGGAGTGGGCAAGAAAAGTAAATCCTAGGTCCTGAGAAAATACACAGTAGAGACTAACTCAAGGTCCAAGAATTTTATTTAACACAATTCAATATTTTTACAAAGAGATTAAACAGGTTGAGTATTCTAAATCCCAAAAGCTGATATTTGAAATGCCCCCAAATCTGAAACTTTTTGCGTGCCAATATGATGCTCAAACTAAGTACTCATTAGAGCATTTCAGATTTCAGATATTCAGATTTGGGGTGATCAACTAATAAGCATTTCAAAATTTAAAAAACAAGAATTTGAAATCTAAAATACTTCTTGTTGCAAGCATTTCAGATAAAGGATACTCAACCTGTAGTACAGAATACCTCTTGATTAAACAAAAAGGGACAGCAAAGCAGTCAGTGTATCTGACAACATGGAAGTCGTTGCTGACTTTAACAACAGCAGCATCAGTAGAAAGTTCAAAATGGAAAATATTTGTCTGCTTATTTCCCCATAGCATTTGTTCAATATGCAAGCATTTTATTCCCATATATTTCTATGTATTTATTGTCTGTCTTCCCCCTATTATAATGTACGCTCCATGAGGGCAAGTTCCTTTCCAGGTACATTCACTTCTATATTACCAAAGTCTACAAATAGTGCATGGAATTGTAGGTTCTCAGTAAATATTTGTTGAATGATTCAATGACCATGTATTGTGCTAGGGATTAGGGAATAGAGTAAGGGAGTACAAAATGATTATGGCATGGATTCTGGTTTTGAGATGCTTACAATCTAATGAAAGACATATACTAATTCATAAGCAACTATATCACTGTTTCTCAAACTTGAATAAAGTATGTATCTATTTTAAAATTTAAAAAAAACTGAAGAAGAAAATAGTCTCATGTTGGCAAAACATTTTATTATAGAATCAAGAATGTATAAACATTAAACTAGGTATAAACTGACTATGTTTCTAGGTCCCATAGGACTAAAGGCAAAACAAATTTACAAATTGAATAAATCAAAACTATGAAACCAATAGATCTGAAATTAACATTAACCTAATGTTACCAATGATAATGTTTGGCTGAAACAAAGCTGCTACTTTCCACATACATGATACTGACTGCAACTGTTGTAATTTGGCCTTAGATTGGTATAAAGCAGTGATTATAGATTAAGTCCACCTCTGTTCTCTTTACAATAGTCTGTGACATTTAAAGAGTACCACTTGTCTCCAACAAAACAGTAAACACACCCACAAGTACAGGTCTTCTGGGAAATCTGCAGCAGTGCTTACTTATAAAGTGGTTATCCAGAGAATCTGAAATACACTTTGGATTTCTTTCTTATATACTGTGAAAGGAAAACACAAAAATGTTTGCAATGTCACGGAAAATGTGTAGCACTTAGTGTATATCTAAGTCCTCTCATAAACCGGCTCCTTTATTTTCATATGTTCCTAGATCACAAGTAGGGAATGTAGAGAGGAAAGAAGATACACTCCAGAATCAACCTTGGGTTTGAGTCCCAGTTCTGCCACTAACTAGCTGTGTGACTGTGGACAAGTTACCTAACATCTATGAGTTTCTATCTTCTCACATAAAATACAGAAAATACCCATCTTGCAGAATTACTGTAAGATTAAACTAAATTATATAGAGAATGATGCCTGACACATAATAGAAGTTCATTAAATGTGAGTTTACTTCCCCTTCTCCCAGTTTCAGCCTCTTCTGTAGGTATCTTCTATGCCATCATCATTCATGATACATTTATTCCACAAATATTTATTGAGTACTTTCTATGTATCTGTCACTGCTTTGTGTACTTTGGATATAGCAAAGAAAAAGGGCCCTGCTTTCACAGAACTTACGTTCCATAAAATGCCTGACCTAAGTAGGAGCAATGGAGATAAACATTAGAGATGGATATTAAAAGTATATAGCTTGCAAATGAACCTAGTCTCCGGCTCTCAACCCAGAGATTAACTACAATCTCTCCAGATTTACTTGCTGCTGCCAGGTCACTGGGGCTGAAGAGCCCTTCCAACACTTTAGAACTATAAGTGGAGACCTGACCATATATAGCTCAGTAGCTGAACCCTTTTTAATGTAACATTGAAGACTGAAGTTTCCATAGCTCTAAATCCTATTAGTAAAGCAATGTTGTGCTAATGAAAGTTGTGAATTTGGGAACTTATGACAAAGTCACTATCATCTTAAGAAGAAATGCAGAGTCTGCAAGGAGGGGGGATGAAAAATACTGCAAGAAATAAGCAAAAATGGAACTGAATAAACTATTGTAGGCAAAGACAGGTTGGCTATACACACAGTATAATGAAAGAAGAGACTGACCTGTCTTTAGGGCACAAGGCGTGTGCTCCACAAGCATTTGTTAAATGGATGAACGAATGCCTGTGACTGCGATCTGTCAAAATAACCACCAAAAAAGGAATAGAAGAAAACTGGAGGAAAAACTAAAAGAACATAAAACAGAAATCTAAGAAACAGAAGAAGGACTCAAGACAAGTAATAAAAGAAAGATTGTTAGAGATATATAAAATATAACACAGCTTGACAGACTGTAAAGGTTGGGAAAAAAAGAGAAAAAGAATCAAAATTACTACCCAGATTCTAAGCAAGTGAAAAAAAATTCTCTTTTAGTTAGTATAGAATTTAATTATAAAGATAACTACTTTATCTGGAAATCTTTTTTCAAGCATTTCTTTAGCAGACTTTGGCTAGCTGACAGCGGAGAAGAGCCAAACTCACGATGAGGTCATTTTTCTATAAACCCTTTCCTCTACTTCACAGGAATGGTGAATCACCTTACAGTATAAAATAATTTCCAAAGCCAATGGGAAAGAGATGTTTCCTGGTCCTGCCACCATTCAGTTTCCAAAGTGAAAATAGATTATTTATTGACACTGATTCAATTCCTTATCCATATGCTATCTAGTCTGGTCTCCACAGTGAGGCACAGTTTCATCTGTGTTTAATTGGTTAATGAAATATCTGACATGTTAGGCTTATAATGCTTTTGGTAGTTACAAGTGCTTATGTCAAAATAAAACAAGAGGCCAGGCACGGTGGCACGTGCCTATAATCCCAGCACTTTGGGAGGCCAAGGCAGGTGGATCACTTGACGTCAGGAGTTTGAGACCAGCCTAGTCAATATGGTGAAACCCTGTCTGTACTAACACAAAAATTAACTGGGCATGGGGGCACATGCCCATAATCTCAGCTACTCAGAGGCTGAGGCAGGAGAATTGCTTGAACCCAGGAGGCAGAGGTTACAGTGAGCTGAGATTGTGCCACTGCACTCCAGTCGGGTACCTGGAGACAGAGTGAGACTCTGTCTCAAAACAAAAAACAAAAACAAACAAAAATAAAATAAAATAAAAAATAAAACGAGAGAGAAAGCAACAACTCGTTTCAGAAAGCCAGATTCTGATTTTAAAAAAATAATAAAAGGGAAGGGAACAAAAGGAATTTAAAAAGAAAAACTTACTGACCCACAAAGCATGCTAGTTTTCCTATTTACCCCTTACCATTCATTAACCTTTCTCTTCCCTGCAATAAGCCTGGGGATGTCGACCTCTACAGACGACGTCACTAAGATTCTTTGCCTTTTGGCTTCTGGTTGGGATCAGCTAATGTGAGGCTCTGGCAGAAAACCAGAGAATAGGAGAAGAGAAAGGCCAGGGTATTTTTCCCAGCAGCACCCTCCCTTCCACGCCAAGGTTTTGCAAAGTGGTTGTGTTCTTCTCTCCAAAACCAAAGCTCCTATCCAGCATCCCCTCTCTTGTGCCTGTGGCTCTTACTGAATTGTGGTCAAACCTCCCTTTGTCCCTTGGGCCTAAGTGTGATGATGATGGCCAGATTTTTGCACTTTTCCTTAAATATTACCACACCTGTCTAACCCCTCTAATAAATGATCTTCAATTAAGCTTTGAGAGTGCCATTCCTTTCCTCCCCAGGTCTCTGACTGATATGCAAAATTATTTAACTTTAGTGTATAAACTTTATAAGCTAATAATAATATTAGCTAGCATTTATTTACTGTTCTTTATATGGCAGACTATAGAGAGTACTTTGCATGACTTATTTCATCATTTAATCTTCACACACAAAAGAATACTATTGTTATTATCATTTTCCCTACCATGGCTAACATTATTATTCAGACATTAACACCATTTGCCTTACATCCATGAGATGGATATACTTACTCCATTGATGTTGGGCTTGGTCCTGTGACTTGGCACAAAGAATAGGAGAAAGTAATGATATGCCAATCTGAACCCAGGTTTTTTTTTCCTTAAATTCTGGGGTACATGTGAAGATTGTGCAGGTTTGTTACACTGGTATACAAGGGCCATGGTGATGGTTTGCTGCATCCATCACCCCATCATCTACATTAGGTATTTCTTCTAATGCTATCCCTCCCCAATCCCTCCACCCCCTGATATTCCTCCCCTAATCCCTCACACCTCAGTCCCTGGTATGTGATGTTCCCCTCCATATATTTGTGTGTTCTTACTGTTCAACACCCACTAATGAGTGAGAAGATGTGGTGTTTGTGAACCCAGGCCTTAAGAGGTTGTCCAGTCTCCTATATTTACCATCATCATGAAAAGGACATTCCCAGATCAGCCTCTCAGTTCCAGGAGATGTAGAGACATGTGCCAGATCCACCTCAGTCAAATACAACACATCTCAATCCACCTACACAAAAAAATCTAACATGAGCACAGCCAAGACTCCCAGCCAATCTAAGTCCAGCTCAGATAATCCTGAGCCAACCCACAGATCCATGAAAACAAAAGGTCATTATCTTAAGCCACTAAGTTTTGGGACAGCTTAGTATGCAGCAATTTTACAGTAATAGCAAACTGATAAATTCCAATTTTATATATGGACCACAGACTCCATATTGGGGTTTTCTGCCAAAAAAGATTAGCATTAAGTCAATAAAAAGTCATTCTTTAGTAAAACCAAGTTATCAACCATTAAACTATTAATCTGCATAAATTGTTTCTAATTGTAACGAAGAAAAGATTTCCAATAGGCATTTAAATGAAATACATATTCATTATCATAAAATACAAGGCCCTATCCAGCACTTTGGGAGGCTAAGGCAGGCAGATCACGAGGTCAGGAAATAGAGACCATCCTGGCCAACATGGTGAAATCCCGTCTCTACTAAAAAATACAAAAATTAGCTGGGCGTGATGGTATGCGCCTATAGTCCAAGCTACTTGGGAGGCTGAGGCAGGAGAATTGCTTGAACCCGGGAGGCAGAGGTTGCAGTGAGCAGAGACGGCACCACTGCACTCCAGCCTGGCGCCTGGTAACAGAGCAAGACTCTGCCTCAAAAAAATAAATAAATAAAAATAAAAAATACAAGGCCCTTCATAACCTGCTTATGTCTTTATCCCCACAACCTGATATCCTCTCTGTCCCCTGCCCATCATTAGAGACACACAAATTTACCTAAATTTATTTGGGCATGCTGTGCAGTCTCTCAGCTCAGTTTCTTTACATGTACTGTTCTCTCCCTCTGAAAATGTTTTCTCTTATCCCTTAACTCACCTCTAGTATCATCTTACCCTGACTTCTGCTGGCTGAGTTTGGTGCCCTTGTTCTGTGTTCTGTGTTTGCCTTTGCTTATCTCTCCTATAATCATTACAGCACTATATTTTAACTGTGAGTTTCTTGAGGGCCAGGACTTAGCTTTCTGTTTATCACCATATTCCTACTAATAACATGCTATCTGGCACATAGTAGTCTCTGAGATGCTGATACAATCATTTTAGAAAACTATAAACCATCCAATTGTGTTGAAGAGAATAGTGCATTGGTGACTGATAGGAAAAGGAATTTCTGAAGGGTTAAGAGTTTGTCAGTCGGTACTCTGACTCCTGGTTCTTGATACAAATTTCCCTAGAGCAGACAAAGGTAATCCATTAAACTGCCTTAGCTTGAGGTACATATTCCTTGAGAATGTCTAACACCCTTTATCTAATTCCTTGCTCACTAAGCATTCTTCTGCTGGCAAAGCTGGTGTACTGGATGGACCAAATATTGATGGGGAATATAGAAGAAGAAAACAGTAAAGATAACCAATCCCTTATTCTGGAGTTAGCCACACTTTATAGAAATAGGTTAGTATTAGTCTGTTTTCAGAAGTTAATCTCCATTGAATGAACTAAAAATAACTGCAGGATTCCCAAAGCTAAGGCCCAATCCTGACTTATAAAACGTCCACCATGGGACTGTACCTTCACCCAAGAGGCCTGGCCTAAAACAACCAGCAGATGTCTTGGGCATCCCTTTCTCTATAGTACTCTACAGTGGTAGCAACCGCTAAGGGGGAGAAAAACTAGAAAAATCAGCCTGGTGGGATAGCAAACCCAGATGCTGTCCTCCCTGTTGCTAATGGTAACAGGATTAGACTAGATGGGGAACTGTAATTAGGCACTTGGCTTTTATATCTGACATGTTTACAGCCATCGTGCTATTCTGGGCTCTTATATAACATTTATATCTGATGCTATAATAGGCATTTTTGTAATCCTACTTTCTTCCTCTTCCATCTAAGTGGCTACAACAAGCAAGCACTTCTTCCCTCTTCCAAGTTTGGACCTGAAATGCCCCACTCATATATGTATGCTGTAAATATCTGCTTTTTTGCCTTAATTTTTTTAATAAACACAGATGCTTAACCTTGATTCTATGCTGTTATTTATTTGATTAATTTCCCTGTTCACATAGAGATTGGCAAACTATAGTTCATAGACAAGCCTGCCCCCACAGTCTGTTTTCATATGGCTTGTAAGCTAAGAATGACTTTTACATTTCTCAAATGTACAATACAAACAAACATTAACAAAGAAAAATATGCAGCAAAGACTGTATGTGACACATAGCCTAAAATATTTGCTATTAGGCCCATTACAGAAATGTTTATCAACTCTTGATCTATATCAATGTTGTCCATTAGAGATGGGGATAATTTATCCAGCATTTGATGATGATGGTGAGGATGAGGATTAATATTTGTAGAATGCTTACCGTATGCCAGAAACTAAGCACTTTCCACTTACTACCTCAGTTAACCTTCACAAACACTCTTTGAGGACAATGCTATAATTAAAGCCTTATTTACAGATGTAGAAAGTTTAAATAACTTGCCATGGTCACACCTATAGTAAGTGGTGAAGCCCAGATTCAAATCCACACAGTCCAGTTAAAGAGTTCATGCTACAATACTTCCAAAAATCAATAGAATCATAACATCTTCCAGTGAGCACATACTCCCCTTCACATGATAATCTGACAAAGGATTACTTGGTTTCTGGGTACCTATACTGAGGCAAACTGTCCCATCATTAAATAGCTCCAAATTCAGAAGTTGTTTACATTTTGAAATGAAACCTTATAGATAACTTTTATCTTAGTCTTATTTATTTCCCCTGGACCATACAGACTAAATTTATACACTTTACTACATGCACTTCAAATATTGAAGATAGCTCAGATCTTTCCAAAGTCCTATTTCACTCTACACATTCCCCCAGAACTTTTCAAGGATTCTTCCTTGTTTTTTATTCAATAGAATTTCAAAGCCTTCTCACCACTTTAGTCACACTCATTGGTATAATATAATGTATGCTACTAAGAAGCACAAAATACCAAATATCTCTATTAGTCTCTAGTTACATGTACCTAATCAACCCTCACTAAACATACCATTCTTGTCCACAACCCTGGCCCGTGCTGTTTATCAGGAAAGTTCTTCTCCCTTTTCTTTAAGGGCCGAACTTCTAGTAAGTTTTTAAAAGTCAACTATCTCTGTGTTTTAACCATACTCTGTACATTCCTTTATAGTAAAATGTGCCACACTGCATTGTTTGTGTTAATTATATCTCACATGCAAGATTGAGGCTTAAGAAAAAAGATTGTGTCTTACTTGGTTTTGTATGAATAAATAGATTTGCAAATCAAGAATGGAAAACACTTTATTTTGTTATAGTACCATCCATATTACTTAGGCAGCCAATATTAAACCTATGTAAGGAATTCGCAAAATGGCATCTCTCAGCTTTGTAAAATTTTAAATTATTATAATTTGTTATAATTATATAATGATAATTTATAAGCTTATAAGTATATAATTATAATTTATTAGCTTATAAGTATATAATTATAACTTTATAATTATATGAATTATATGTAATATATAATTATATTCAAATTATAATTTACCATATTTAGCATTCTTTGAGATGTTATAAATATTAAATTTGATCATGATCATTGCTTTTATTGAGATATGATTCATTCATGCTGAAAGCATGAAAAGATTTTCAAATTCCTAAAGTCCCCAGATCCTGAAGTTCCAGTTTGACTCTGACAAACAAAATTCTGACCAGAGAAACTTCAAGGCAGATTTGTCTCCATTTATTTTTTTAAATACTTTTATTCACTTAGGAGCTTGAAAAAGTAAATATTAGAGACTCTAAAAAAATTCAAAATAATTTCAGATCTTGTGAGAGATTGTTTTCTCTCTATGAAGGGTGATATCTATTCCAACATATTTTCCACAGAGCAAGCACTTTTTATCTTTAAATTGGTGGATGTGACTTTGGCGAGAAAAACATTTAGAAAAATATTGAGAAATAATTAATTTTTAAAAGTACCCTAAACTTATTTAGGATTAAAACACTCTTTTGGAACTGACAGAGATTTCTAGCAGTCAACAAAACCCTTTTGGACATACATCTAGGTCATACTTCCTGGTTTCCCTTGCATTTGGCTGAGGCTATATAACTGAATTCTGGCTTTTGAGATGAGACCATACGTGATATGTGTCACATCCAGACCTAACCAATAAAAATTTTCACAGGTTCAGGGAAGTTGTGTTTAGAAAGAAAAAAATAATAGTTTTTAAAAAGGGGAAAGAAACTTTTCACAGGTGATTCCACTTCCTTCTTTACCCTTTTGACTAGCTAGAATGGTAACTATCCAAAAGGTGACCTTCAGAGCCCCTTGATCTACTTGTTGAAGATGGCAAAGTCTTAAGATGATAAAGTTTTTGAATTACTGTTGAAGGGAAAACTACCTAACCATATACACTCATTCATATTAGACTTTGACATAAACAAGAAATAAATACTTATTGTTTACAGCCACTGAGATTTTGGGATTTATCTGTTACAGCAGCTAATGTTAACAAATACAAGGATAGATCAACATGCACAGTTTACCAGCAAATGAAAACACCTCCATATCTCTTCATGGACATTTAAATACATTATGAAACTAATAATGTAACATAGTCTATATCCAATAGTCAGGTGTATATATATTTTTTTCACATAAAAGAGGTGATGCATGGAGAAAAGAATAAAAATTTACAAATGCCATTACATAACTAATATTTAAATGTGAATGATCCTATTTATTCATAATTGAAAACTGCAGTATCACTGAAGGTAAAAGAATTTACTTCTTGGTTTTTGTTTCTCGGTATTTGTATATTTATGTATCTCTCTTTTTTTGGAATTAGGCAGTTAAAAACTCTTGAATGATAACTGTGCTCCTACTGAGATAATACCTTCCTGCAGGCCGGGCGCGGTGGCTCAAGCCTGTAATCCCAGCAATTTGGGAGGCCGAGGCGGGTGGATCACAAGGTCAAGAGATCGAGACCATCCTGGTCAACATGGTGAAACCCCGTCTCTACTAAAAATACAAAAAATTAGCTGGACATGGTGGTGCGTGCCTGTAATCCCAGCTACTCAGGAGGCTGAGGCAGGAGAATTGCCTGAACCCAGGAGGCGGAGGTTGCGGTGAGCTGAGATCGCGCCATTGCACTCCAGCCTGGGTAACAAGAGCGAAACTCCGTCTCAAAAAAAAAAAAAAAAACAAAAAAAAACAAAATACCTTCCTGCAAATATACATGACCTAAATTGCAAAACTCTTTGAGTCTCTCCAAAGTAATTTAAAAATCAATCTGGGCAAAACCATTCAGGACATAGGCATAGGCAAGGACTTCATGACTAAAACACAAAAAGCATTGGCAACGAAAGCCTAAATAGACAAATGGAATCTAATTAAACTCCAGAGCTACTGCACAGCAAAAGAAACAATCATTAGAGTGAATCGGCAACAAACAGAATGGGAAAAAATACCTTTGCAATCTACCCGTCTGACAAAGAGCTAATAGCCAGAATCTACAGAGAACTAAAACAGATTTACAAGAAAAAAAACAAACCCATTCAAAAGTGGGCAAAAGATATGAATGGACAATTTTCAAAAGAAGACATATATGAGGCCAACAAACATACAAAAAAAATGCTCATCACTGGTCATTAGAGAAATGCAAATCAAAACCACATTGAGATACCATCTCACACCAGTTAGAATGACAATCATTAAAAAATCAGGAGACAACAGATGCTAGAGAGGATGTGGAGAAACAGGAACACTTTTACACTATTGGTGGGATTGTAAATTAGTTCAACCATTGTGGAACACAGTATGATCATTCCTCAAGGACCTAGAAATAGAAATTCCATTTGACCCAGCAATCCCATTACTGGGTATATATCCAAAGGATTATAAATCATTATATTATAAAGACACACAAACATATATGTTCATTGCAGCACTGTTTACAATAGCAAAGACCTGGAACCAACGCAAATGCCCATCAATGACAGACTGGGCAGGGAAAATGTGGCACATATACACCATGGAATACTATGCAGTCACAAAAAATGATGAGTTCATCATTTTTGTAGGGGCATGGATGAACCTGGAAACCATCATTCTCAGCAAACTGACACAAGAACAGAAAATCAAACACCACATGTTCTCACTCACAGGCGGGTGTTCAACAATAAGAACACATGGACACAGGGAGAGGAGCATCACACACTGGGGTCTGTCTGGGGGGATTAGGGGAGGGACAGCAGGGGGTAGGGAGTTGGGGAGGGATAACATGGGGAGAAATGCCAGATATAGGTGATGGGGATGGAGGCAGCAAACCACATTGCCATGCATGTACCTATGCAACCATCCTGCATGTTCTTCACATGTACCCCAGAACCTCAAATGCAATAAAATATATATGTCAAAAAAATTAAAAATAAATTTAAAAATTTTATATAAAACAACTCTCTCTGTGTTTAAAATTTCATAGAAAAAGTTGAATATAAGGAAAAGCTTTATAGAAAATTTAAGCAGTGGCCCAAGATGAAACAAAAATTAAAGAAAAACTAGACTGCTTCTAAATTTTAATGGCCTGATGTTATTATATTTGTTCAAGGAAATTTTATTGAGAACATGCAATGTGCCAGGCTCTGAGCTAAGCAACATGACAGTTACAAAATTGGCTCCTGATTTTCTGAATAGTATAGCAGATAAAAACACAAAGTAATTAATTGCTTTCTCTTGGTATTCTGAACTCTAAAATATTTGTGTCTAACATGATAGAAATATAAAGTAATACTCAAGTTCATTTCTAATAGAATATCTTTAAAAAATATCAGTAACTGTAGATAGGATTAGATGTTATATGAAGGGAAGAATAGGTCAGCTAGTAAAATATTCAAAAATAGAGATTCATATAAATATGTTTATATATTCAGATATATACATATATACAAATATAAATATAAATTCAGATGATGGTGCTATGTCTTAGCTCAAGTCTCCTATAAAGTAGAGCCTGGACAAATTAAATTTCCAGTACTTTATTTTAGAGGGTAAAAGCCCTTTATTTAGGAGGAGCAATAAGAGAAATACAATAGAAGGAAATGAGCAAAGAAACATGCAAAGCAATGTAATGTAACGCATAATTGCATTGGCTTTGTGAAAAGCCATGAATTGCCCTAGCAGCTCTCTTAGCACAGGATACTCCTTTGTAAGGTTTTCAAGGAGAAACTATACTGTGAAACAGTTCACAGAGGGGAGAAAGGAGAGATACAGTTTCAGCCTAGTATTACACCTCCATCTCCCACTTCATCTTCATACAGAACCAATTTCCCCATACTTCTTTGTTGTGTCATCCAGCCTACCAGTGGTTACTTCACAAGCCAGATTTCACAGGCTCTGCACCATTTCATCTAAGCCTGGAAAGTGAGAAGCAACTCAGGGCACATGAAGTTGGCATGAGAGAATTATGAGCCATCTAGGCCCAAGACTCTGATCTTTTAGGGTTGTTGGGAGTAATTTGAGTGAATATAAAAAATTCCTGTTCTAGCCAGAGCAATCAGGCAAGAAAAAGAAATAAAGGGTATCCAAATTGGAAAGGAGGAAATCAAATTGTCTCTATTTGCAGATGACATGATTGTATATCTGGAAGACCCCATCATCTCAGCCCAAAATCTCCTGAAACTGATAAACAACTTCAGCAAAGTCTCAGGATACAAAATCAACGTGCAAAAATCACAAGCATTCCTATACACCAGTAATAGACTTCAAGAGAGCCAAATCAAGAACGAACTGCCATTCACAATTGCTACAAAGAGAATAAAGTACCTAGGAATACAACTAACAAGGAACGTAAAGGACCTCTTCAAGGAGAACTACAAGCCATTGCTCAACGAAATAAGAGAGGATACAAACAGATGGAGAAACATTCCATGTTCATGGTTAGGAAGAATCAACATCGTGAAAATGGCCATACTGCCCAAAGTAATTTACAGATTCAACGCTATTCCCATCAAGCTACCAATGACCTTCTTCACAGAACTGGAAAAAAACACCTTAAACTTCATATGGACCCAAAAGAGAGCCCGCATAGCCAAGTCAATTCTAAGCAAAAAGAACAAAGCAGGAGGCATCACACTACCGGACTTCAAACTATACTACAAGGCTACAGTAATCAAAACAGCATGGTACTGGTACCAAAACAGAGATATAGACCAATGGAACAGAACAGAGGCCTCAAAAATACAACATACCCACAACCATCTGATCTTCGACAAACCTGACAAAAAGAAGCAATGGGGAAAGGATTCCCTGTTTAATAAATGGTGTTGGGAAAACTGGCTAGCCATGTGCAGAAAGCAGAAACAGGACCCCTTCCTGACACCTTACACCAAAATTAACTCCAGATGGATTAAAGACTTAAACATCAGACCTAATACCATAAAAACCTTAGAAGAAAATCTAGGCAAAACCATTCAGGACATAGGTGTAGGCAAGGACTTCATGACCAAAACGCCAAAAGCAATGGCAACAAAAGCCAAAATAGACAAATGGGACCTAATCAAACTCCACAGCTTCTGCACGGCAAAAGAAACAGTCAGTAGAGTGAATCGGCAACCAACAGAATGGGAAAAAATTTTTGCAGTCTACCCATCTGACAAGGGGCTGATATCCAGAATTTACAAAGAACTAAAGCAGATCTACAAGAAAAAAACAAACAAGTCCATTCAAAAATGGGCAAAGGATATGAACAGATACTTTACAAAAGAAGACATACGGGAGGCCAACAAACATATGAAAAAATGCTCTTCATCACTGGTCATCAGAGAAATGCAAATCAAAACCACATTGAGATACCATCTCACACCAGTTAGAATGGCGATCATTAAAAAATCGGGAAACAACAGATGCTGGAGAGGATGTGGAGAAATAGGAACACTTTTACACTGTTGGTGGGAATGTAAATTAATTCAACCATTGTGGAAGACAGTGTGGCGATTCCTCAAGGACCTAAAAATAGAAATCCCATTTGACCCAGCAATCCCATTACTGGGTATATATCCAAAGGATTATAAATCATTCTACTACAAGGACACGTGCACACGAATGTTCATTGCAGCACTGTTTACAATAGCAAAGACCTGGAACCAACCCAAATGCCCAACGATGATAGACTGGATAGGGAAAATGTGGTACATATACACCATGGAATATTATGCAGCCATCAAAAACGATGAGTTCACGTCCTTTGTAGGGACATGGATGAACCTGGAAACCATTATTCTCAGCAAACTGACACAAGAGCAGAAAATCGAACACCGTATATTCTCGCTCATAGGCGGGTGTTGAACAATGAGAACACATGGACACAGGGAGGGGAGCACTACACACTGGGGTCCGTTGGGGGAAAATGGGGGAGGGCCGGGGGGGTGGGGAGGTGGGAAGAGATAGCATGGGGAGAAATGACAGATACAGGTGAGGGGACGGAAGGAAGCAAAGCACACTGCCATGTGTGTACCTATGCAACAATCTTGCATGTTCATCGCATGTACCCCAAAACCTAAAATGCAATAAAAAAAAAATTCCTGTTATAAAATAAGATTCCAGCCTGGAAAAGACAGTTAAGGAAGTAAGTAAGAGCAACAGCACCAAAACAAGTCCCTGGCAGATTCATTACTGAGCTTACAGCTTCCCAAAGTGCTTTTCACCTCAAGAAGTGTCCCAGGCTAGCATTATTGATTCTGACTATTCTGCTACCTTGTCCTGTCTTAGCATGAGCCAACTTTAACTCCAGCCACTACTGTCTTGCCATCCTGTCCTTCTTACCAGATCTTCAATAAGGTTGGTAAACAACCACTCTACCTGCAAGGACTCCCTGGATCATTCATTCTGAGATGGTGTCATAAAAAGCTCAGTTCTGCTAACAAGTCCTCTTCCACCAGAGGACTCAGCCGTGGGATAACCCTGGAGTCTAAATTAACCTGGTGTAAGACTGCTCTACAACATGGCACTATGTATTCCTGGAATGCTGTGCGTGCATCACACTGATACTGTCACACCTTCCAATGCAGGGAGCAACAGTGAGCATCACGTATCAGGCCACACCAAAGATGTCGATACCTCAACCCAGCGTAGAGACAGGACACCTGTTAAGGCAGCTCTCATGTTTCTTTAAAATCAAAATTGCTTACTCGAACTGCCTACTCTATAGTTGTACTATTACCATTCTAATTACCTAACACTCAGTCCACATAGGAGTAAGTCTGCCTTGTTTCTTACTTCCTCCCAGGAGGCTGTGTAGGATATTTAAAAATTGCCTCTTCACCTCTCTCAGTCAGAGGAACAGTTTCAGATCTAGAAAAATACAAGGATTTCCCGGTCTCCTCTGCTCTGGAAAAAATAAAATGTTCCCTGATCACAGGGTGAAAGGTTCTCCCTCACCTGAATTCTCTGCCAATGCCCAGCTGTGTCCCTCCCATCTCTGAGGGAGATTTGACCCCAATTTATATCAGGAAAATTTTTTAAATAAAATAAAGGCTTAAATTACAGCTTATTATATTAGCTGGGCTTGAGCCATGAACAAGTCGAACAAAAGATTTTTTTTAAGAATATGAATCCAGTCAGATTTATCTACAGATAGATTAAATAAACAACTACTATTTAACAGATTTCTCTGTTTCTTATTAGTTAAAACTTTGTTCTAAAATGCCTATTCTCAATGTTGCTAATATAATTAATTTAAAATGCTACTTCTATTTATAAATAACTCTCATCAACTAGGAGGATGTATTTTTATAATCTATATACTGATTTAAGCTATCCTGATGTTTAGCTGTTTGAACATGAGGTGGACAGAATGACAAGACTTATATTTTTAAATATCTGGTACTGTCTCCTACCAAGTGGGACCCATATTGGGATTGATACATTACCTCAACATCTCAAAAGGACACGATTATGAAGCAAGGTAGGTTACAGGTAGCAGGAAAGAAGATGAATGAATGACTACTGTAGATTACGCAGCAGAATAAAGAAGACTATTTCTTCTCTCTTGCGCCTGCTTGCTGCTCTTAGCCAATGCTTCTCATGTACAAAGGCTAAAGATGGGATACAACTAGGTATTTGAAGAGAGTGGCCAGGATAAGCTCAACCCTATCTGTGTACAGGGCTTGCTATTTTATTTACATAAAAATAGAATATATTCTTTGACAGAAAAAAAAAAGCAGGTGAAATACCACTAGGTTTTATTATTTCAGCAAAAGTTGGGCATCTTCTTTGTCCCAGGGACTACGCAAGAAACTAAGGATAAAATGGTAAATAAAAGAAGTCCCCACCATCCTAGAATCTACAATCTTAAGGGAGAAACAAAAATAATCAAACATGTTCTTAAATAAATCAAAATTACAGCAAAAGCAACATTAAAAAAAGGTACAACATAGCACAACTAGGAAACATGACCTGTTCTGAGGTATCAGAAATGGCTTACTTGTTCCCAGTTGTGATCCAAAGTATTAGTATCAATTTTCAAGGTAAAAGTGGGCCGAAATAGAAAAGCAAATACAGAGGCATTGTATTCCAGGCAAGGAAACATCTTGTGTAAAAGCTCTGAGGCAGAAGAAACATAATTTGTTTGAGGACCTGAAAGAAATCCAGTGGCCTGATAACAACTAGGAGAGGATGTTGTAAAGCTGTAGACATAGACAGAGACCCCATTTTAGTCTTTATTTTAAAATAATGTAAAGCTATTGAAAGCATTCAGTATTAATCCTTTATGCTAACGAAAAACACTGAGTGACTAACATGCCAACTTCTCCAGCTACAAATTATAGGTACTCCAAATAACTGAAAAGGAACAACATCCACAAAAACTCAGTCATCACAGAAACCCTAAATCAAGCCGGGGAAGGAATCATTGCTCTGAAGGCAGCCTCACGATTTTCATGCTTCAAAAACATTAATTTGTCCAGTATGTAGTAGGCTCTAACCTAGAAAGAAACGTGTAAAAGAAAATTCAAGAATCTGCTCTCTAATGTTTCATGGTCTGATGATAGAGACAGGGTCTTATTGGAAGAAAATACAATGAGTGCTAAAATAATGGTATGTGCTGGATGCTATGAGACTAGTCTTTCATTCTTTCCTCCAAGGGAAGAACTGAGCATTTAGGAGGACCCCATTAAGATCCCTCCTAGTTTTAGAGACTGGACAAAATAATAGTAAATAAACTATGGTATAAGAGCTCAATGATGAGAACGCATGAACACATAGATACACTGGGGCCTATCGGAGGGTAAAGGCTGGGAGGAGGGAAAGGATCAGGAAAAATAACTACTGAGTACTAGGCTTAATATCTTAGTAATTAAATAATCTATATAACAATCCCCATGACACAATTTTACCTATGTAACATACCTGCATATGTACCCCGAACTTAAATAAGTAGCAGCCAATTTAGGATACATTTCATATAAGTGTGCACATCTGTATGTCTGTTCCACAATACTCACAATGAGGAGATACCACACATCTAAAGATAATTTTATGGACCAACTTAATCATATTTCCACGCCAACTAACTAAAGCTACTGCTTTATGCTAACTAAAGCCACTGAGTGACTAACATGCCAACTTCTCCAGCTGCAAATTATAGGTACTCCAAACAACTGAAAAGGAACAACACAATTTTCTTCTTTTTCTTATTTACCCTTCTTTTCTAGTATCCAAAGTAAAAAAAAAAAAAATAGCAGAAGCAGTATTTAATCTGAATGGATTATCAGTAACTTTTCAAATTTATAAAATGTAGTTTTAAAACCAGCTGCATGTGAAATAAGCCAGCATACTGGCATCCCTAAATTATCACTGAATCAGAGAACTAATTCTTTCCATGCTAAATGGACTTCTGGCAAAGTAAAACGCTAATGCAATTTTTCAAGATGGCCAAATCCTTCTCCAGGAATTGCACTTTGAGTACTAGAGGTTCCTGATCAATGTTTATCAAGTCCTAACAAAAGAGAATAAAGCAGAAGAAGCCCAGTACACTCAGGATATAAATAGCTCACAACATTAATGAGTAGAAAAAAAATGAAAGTATGTTCTACATTTTGAGGGATAACAGCCTTATCTTGGCTAAAGCTCTCATTTTTCATCATCTTTGAGCTGTTAAAATGCTTCCTAAATGGCTTTGTAAATTCCACTTGGTTGAAATGTAACGGAAGAGAAAGGGGAGTAAATATGAAGCCAATTGGACTAGAAAATATTAGAGAAGGAGGAATTATGAAGGAAGCAAATGGAAAGAAGAGTTCTAAGAAAAAACAATTTCATTAGGTAAGGAAAACATTTCAGTAGGTAATGAAAGACCGTAAGTAAACATGAAAGTTGAACAATACTGTTGCAGCATCTTCACTTTCCAATTCTTATCCCTTCCTTCCCAGCAAACCTCTAAAACACTTCTGCCATTAAGACCCACTGTGTGGTTAAGAATTCATGACAGCTATGGATTCAACGTATTAAAGTTTGTCACACTATACAAAGACTAAATAACAATTTGCCACTGTTAATTTCATTCACAAATAAAGCTATCACTAACAAAAGAAACACAAGCTAATCTTTACTATTATGTAGATGACAGTAAGTTATTTCAAACAAGAACGCCTCACAAATGACTAGTTGTATCTCAATTTTTAAATGAAAATGTTATTTTTCAAATGACTTATAACTTCTCCGGTTCTTTTTATATATCCCTACTTCAGGAAAATATGCAAGTAAGGAAATTTCTTTAAGCCCAAAATGAAACCATGTAATAGGTTATTTCTTAACAGTCTCAAACCACAAAGACTTAGAAACAATGAAAAAAATTCAAGAATGCTTTTAAATCTTTCCTTTTCCAAAAATTAAGTTGAAAATAGTAATTTCTCTTTCAAACTCATCGAAATCTGTAAATATTAATGTTTAACAATAGTAACCTCAGAGAATAGTTTCAATAGATCATTAACTTAATGAAATGTTTTAATAGATGTTTCCTTCCTTGCAGTTTTCTCTGCTGCTTTGTAATAGCATAAATATTTATTCAAAAAATTCTAAAATTCTTGCTATATAAATGTTTTACAGCTACATCATATAATTTGTGTAAATACTATCTTCTATATTTTGAAGAAAAGCTTCAATGCATAGTTTAGCAATCTGTGTTAAATTATAAAGCTCATGGTATAAAAAGGTATAATTGATAAGGTATGGTAGAGAATAGAAATGGAAGGCAGTATTTGGGTAGTTTGAAAATTTAAAGAAGAAGCAACCAGCCTTAAGACAGGTCACTGAGGAATCAACCCTGGAGAATGTCCAGTATGCATTAACATAACATATTCAACACAGTATAACTTTACTTATACTCTCTAATTCCTAAGGAGATATAAGTCTTTAAATCCTATGTGTCTCTGATTACTTTCTCAATTGTAACTTAAAATCTGGGAAGTCAACACCATAAATTTTGTTTATTTCTAAGCAGTGAACATCTTTAATCACTCCTAAGTCAAAGTTCACAGCTTGGCTATTTTAGTTTTTGTGGGGAAAAAAAAGGCATCGTATTTGGGTACTCAATCATGTTTCATTCCTTCATATCAGGTGAAGCCCATGACCCAGATGCAGGTAGAAAAATTTCTTAAACCGTGTTCTTAGAGACTCCCATATATTTTATAGATGCATGAACAAAGCCATGTGCTACCAACACATGCCATCTTATAGACTACATCCCTCAGCATCGTCCTGTAGATAAGTCACCATATGCTGTGATAAAAACATTACTGAAAAAAGGTGAAAGATCAAAGAATGAAAATTTATAGAATCATAAGTATTATTTAGGGATAGAAAGGTCCTTAGAATTCATCTAGTTCAGCAACCATATTTTACAACTAATAGAGCTAAAGAAAGTAAGAGAAATTAAGCAGCTTGTCTAAATTTTCAGAGCGTGTAAGTGCCAGAGCTAGCTTAAGAACTCAGGCCCATATAATTCTTATTTCAGCATTTTTATTAGTGTATTATGTAGTCTCTTAATCAAAAAGAGGCATTTATTCATTCAAAAAAAAAAAGTACTGAGAGGCACAGGAATTACAGTAGAGTATGAAAAAAAGATGGTATTCCTATTCTAATAAAGCTCACATTCAATTGTGAGGAAAAAACACAAAACTATATATACAAAATAAAGACATGTGTCAGGTAGTGACAAGTTCTCTGGAGAAAAATTCAAGAGGCTAAAGTGATGAACAGTGAGAAAGATTATTTTACATCAATTAGTAAGTAAAGAGGTAAAAAGTAGACAGAAAAAGAAAAGATGAAGCAAGCCATGTAATTATCTAGGAATAAAGTACTGTAAGAAAAGGGAACAGAGAGTGAAAATATCTTTAGGCAGAAATGTGCTATGCATGCTCAAGAATCACCAAAAAGCTACAGAGACTGGGGCAGAGTGAACAAAGGTGAATCATAACAGAAGAGAATGTTGGAAACATGGCATGGTGGCATATTGTTTAGACCTTTGGATTTTGTTTTTTCAGTGAGGAAAATCAATGGAAGGTTTAAGTAGAGAAATTTTATGATCTAACTTCCATTTTAAAGTGTCCCTCATCAGTCTCATGTACAGTCCAAAAAACAAAATAAAATAGTCTCTCTCCAGCTACTGTTTACGGACTAGAAAGCTATTGAGTGCTCTAGGTAAGAGATGATAGTGACTTGAATTAGCATAATAAATGACAAGGTGATGAAAAACTACTGGATATATTTTGAAGGTAGGGAGAAAGAGATTTTGCTTATAGACTGCATGAAGGCTATGAGAGAGAAAATATAGTATTTAGCCTGAGCAAGTGGAAAACTTGAGTCACTGCTTGTTAAGATGGAAAAGACAGTGGGAGAAATTGAGTATCAAGGGTTCATTATTGGCTCTTATAAACCTGAGATGCTTGTAAGTTATCCTAAGGTAAATACTGAGTAGTGTTTGGTTTTATAAGTTTAGAGCTTAAGAGAAAAATTGTAACTAGAGATACAGATTTAGAAGTTGGTATTATATAGATTGCATTTAAGTCACAAAACTGGATTAAATAATCTAGGGAGTATGTACAGCTAGATAATACAGAATGAGGATGATAGGGTACATAAGAGAAGCAATGAGCAAGCAAGCCTACAGTTGTGAGTCCTGGAACATTTCAATATTTAGAGATTTGGGAAAATAAAAAGGAAGACCTAAGTAAGATGAGTAAGAAGAAAAAGCCAGTGAAGTAGGAGGACAATCAAAAGATTATAGTATCCAGGAAGCCAAATAAGAGTTAAGTGTATCAAGGAGGAGGAAGGGATCAGCTATGACAAAAGATTCTGATAAGTCAAGTAAGATGAGGTCTAGGACTAAATTAATGTATGGTCATTGATAACACTGACAGGATCTTGGCAGGACAGGTTTAGTGACGTGGTGGGCAAGAAGAATGAGTTCAAGAGAGGATCAGAGGAAAAAGAGGTGCAGACAGTAAGTGTGTATAAATTTGTTGAGTCTGGAGTAAATGGGAGCAGAGAAATGAGGCAGTTCTGAAAGAAAAAAGAGATTGATGTCATACCAAGACTATGAAAGTCAACCAAGAAATGTGTGGCAGCAGTTCTCTATCTTTTATTACATTTTACTTCATTAAATTCAGTAATATTCTCCTTTAATCCACTTTTATACCTACTCCCCAAACCTTATCATCTCTCAAAACTGCCCTATTACATATCATAAATAGATACACTCCACCTCTGGTTACCATATCCTTTTCTTGCCTCATTTGTGCTTTGACTCTATTGGTACCTCCAGTGTATTGATTCCTTTACTTCACTGCCATGCATAAGCCCTTTTCTGTGTTAATTTTTCTCTCCATTCAGCTTATATTCCTTGGTCCATCACTTCAATCACTGTCATTAAAAAGATTCTAAACTCCTTTCCTCTATTATCATTCCTTTTGGTATAGGAAATCCTCAATCTTGAAAATTCTGGATGAAAATCATTTGCCTAACCTATACTAGCATCTTTGCTGCTGAGCACAGTTTAAATAAAATCACACAATGGGAAAGATAATTATAAGTGATTATCAACCTCAGATAAGCCCCCAATACCAGCTGTTATTGCTTCCCTATGTAGATTGTTTTCTCATCTTCCGTAATGGAAATTTTCAAAAAACACCTTAATCACGTATCCTTAATCCTCTCTTACTATTTTGAAACAGTAAATGGTCCCATAACCAAAAACAAAAGCAAAAATCTTATCTTCTTCCACCTGGATATAAGAAATATTTCTTATTTCAATAAAAATATTCTTATTTCAATAAGAAATATTTCTTATATCCAGAAATATTTCCCCTGATCACCCAGTTGCTCTGTCAGAGGTTTCAAAGTCATCCTTGATGCCTCCCTCTCTGTTATTTCCTTTCTCCAATCAATTATCAAGTCTATAGGTTCTATATAATAAATATCTCTCGATTTGTCATTTTTTCCCATTCCTGATGCTACTAGCTAAATCCAAGTAACCAACACCTCATACCTGCATTACCACAAGAACCTATGATTCCTGTTTCTACCCTTTACACAGGATAATCTTTTATAAGTCCAATCGTGATACACATACAACTCTCATTCGTTTAATTTTTTAAAACTGTTCATTGCATTTATTAATAAAATAAAGTTTAAAAATCCTTAATATGGCCGGCAAGGCCCCCAATAATGTCTTCTTTCTAACTCGCCTATCACTTTTTCCTTCTCTCGGTACCATATTGGGTCATTGTGAGGAGCTGAAGGAAACCTTTCTCTCTCTCTTGCCTGTAGGCCTTTGACCTAATATTAGTATTCTACCCTCTCCCAACCATTACTATCACTATTGTCTTCTAAAATTTCATCAGCTGAAATATCAACATTGAAGGATCCTCTTCTTAACTAAGCAGAATGAGTCAACACCATGAACTTCACTTCCATATCATTTGTTGCACAGATAATTACTTCCTAAATGCCCTTCTTTCTTTTTTATTTTTTGTTAACATATAATTGTACATATTTAGGGGGCACATATATTTGGATACATGCATAGAGTATGCAATGATCAAATAAGTGAAATTAGAATATCTACAAGCACAAATATTTCTCATTTCTTTGTGAGAAACCATTCCAAATCTTCTCTTCAAGCTATTTTGAAATATATAATTGTTGTGAACCATTGTCACTCTACTGTGCTATCAAACACTAGAATTTATTCCTGCTACCTAACTGTATTTTTTTATGCATTAACCAACCTCTCTTTATCCTCTTCTCCCTACTACCTTTCTCAGCTTCTAGTAACCATCAGACTACTCTCTGCCTTCGTGAAGTAAACTTTTTTAGCTCCCACATGTGAGTGGGAATGTACAATACTTCTATTTCTGTGTCCGACTTCTTTCACTTAACTTAATGTCCTCCAGTTCAATCCATGAACTGCAAATGACAGAATTCCATTCCTTTTATACCTGAATAATATTCCATAATATCCCATTGTGAATATATACCACATTTTCTTTATTCATTCAACTGTTGATGGACACTTAGATTGCTTTCTATCTTGGCTATTGTGAACAGTGCTGCAATAAACATGAGAGTGACAATATTCTTTTCCCTTTGTCCCCCAGGCTGGAGTGCAGTGGCATGATCTCAGCTCACTGCAACCTCCGCCTTCCAGTTTCAAGCGATTCTCCTGTCTCAGCTTCCCAAGTAGCTGGGATTACAGGTTCCTGCCACCACACCCAGCTAATACTCATATTTTTAGTAGAAACATGGTTTCACCACATTGGCCAGGCTGGTCTCAAACTCTTGACCTCAAGTGATATACCCACTTGGCCTCCCAAAGTGCTAGGATTACTGGCATAAGTCACCGCACCCAGCCAAGAGTGACAGCTTTTTTCAATATACTGATTTCCTTTCTTGTGGATGTATATAGCCAGCAGTGGGATTTCTGGAACATACAGTAAATCTAGTAGGTATTTGAGGAATATCCATACTGGTTTTTATAATGGTTGTACTAATTAACATTCCCTAGCATTTCCCTTTCTCTGCATCCTTACCATCATTTGCTATTTTCTGTCTTTTTTATAATAGCCATTCTAATTAAAGTGAGATGATACCTCATTGCAGTGTTGATTTGAATTTCCCTGATGATTAGGGATGTTGAGCATTTGTTATATACCTGTTGGCCATTTGTGTGTCTTCTTTTGTGAAATGTCTATTTAGAGCACTTGGCCATTTTAAAATCAGAGTTGTTTTTTTTTTTTTTTTTTTTTGGCTATTGAATTGAGTTCTTTATATATTCTGGTTATTAATCCCATTAGATAGTTTATAATTATTTTTTTCTCATCGTGTAGGTGGTCTCTTCATAAGACTGATTGTTTCCTTTGCTGTGCAGAAGTTTTTAGCTTGAGGAAATTTCATTTGTCTATTTTTGTATGAGTTGCCTGTGCATCCCTAGTATGGATCCCACTTAATCATGATAAACAATCTTCCTAATGTATTACTGAATTTGGTTTGCTAGTATTTTGTTGAGGATTTTTACATCTATATTTGTCTGGAATATTGGCCTGTAGTTTTCTTCTTCTGTTGTATCCTCATCAAATTTGGGCATCACAGTAATGCTGGCTTCATAGAATGAGTTTGGAAATATTCTCTCCTCTTCAATTGTTTAAAATCATTTGAGTAGAGTTAGTATTAGTTCTTTAAATGTTTTCTAGAATTTAGCAGTAAAGCCATCAGGTCTTGGACTTCTCTCTTACGTTAGTGTTTTTATTATGGTTTCAATCTTCTTACTCATTGTTGGTGTGTCCAGGTTTTCTGTTTCTTCATGGTTCAATCTTATTGGTTGTATATGTCCAGAAATTTACCCATTTAATCTAAATTTTCCAATTTGTTAGCATATAGTTGTTCATAGTAGTCTCTAATTAACCACTGCATTTCTGTGGTATCAGTTTAAGTCTTCTTTTAGTCTCTGGGTTTATTTATTTAGATCTTCTCTCTGTTTTGTTTAGTCTAGTGCAAAGTTTCTCAATTTTGTTTATCTTTTCAAAAAACCAACTTTTTCTTCATTGATTTTTATAATTTTAAGCCTCAATTTTGTTTATTTCTGCTCTGATCTTCATTATCTCTTTCTTTCTAATAATGTGGGATTTCGTTTGTTCTCATCTTTCTAGTTCCTGTAGCTGCATCATTACGTTATTTATATAAAGTCTGTCTACTTTTTTGATGTAGGTGTTTATTGCTATAAACTTCCCACTTAGCAATACTTTCGTATTTGGTAAATACAACTTACCACAGGTTTGGGTAAGTTGTGTAACCATATTGATTTTTCTCAAGACTTAAAATTTTCCTTTTTAATTTCTTCATTGACTGATTCATTGCTCAGGAGCATGTAAAACTAGAGCAAAATTAGACATTAGTAACAGAAGGAATATTGAACACTGTACAAATTCATGAAAATTAAACAACATGCTCCTAAGCAATGAATTGGTCGATGAAAAAATTACAGTCTCCAAATTTTTCAGCCATTATGTTCTTAAATATGTTTTCTAGGCCTTGTTCTCTCTTGTCTCTTTTATAAATTCCTATATGTGGAGGTAATGTTCCATAATTATCATAGATCTTCGTCACACTTGTTTATTCCTTTTGCTTTTTTGATTGAGTAATTTCATATGTTCTGTCTTACAGTTTGCCAGTTTTCCCTCTGACTGATCAAATCTGTGGTTGAAAGTTTATAATTAGCTTTTCAGTTCAGCTATTATATTCTTTATTACTAGGATTTCTATTTGGTTTTTCAAAAATTACTTCTATTTCTTTGTCAAATGTCTTATTTTGATCTTGAATTGTATTCGTTTTTTGTTGTTGTTGTTCTTTTGTACCCATATTTTCTTGTGATTTCTTGAACTTCTATAGGTAGATTATTCTGAATTCTCTGTCTGACATTTCACAGATCTTCAATTCTTCTGGTTCCAGTACTGGAGCTTTGCTGGTTTCTTTCGATGGTGTCATATATCTCTGAGTTATCATAATTCTTGAGTCTTTGCATTGACACCTATGTATTTGAGGCAATGGCCATCTTTTTCCATTTTTAAAGGTGTTTTTTAGTGGTGTTAGACCTTTACTATTCAGTACAGGAACTTAAATGCTGGTCTGTTGTTTCTTCCCATTCTAGGGAGAACACATAGTACCAGAATAAAAACTTTGCCCTGGAACTAATTCATTTCCCTGCCATCATTTCCCAGTCTGAGGAATACATAGAATAAGCACCAGAAGAAAACATTGCTCTAAATCTACATTGCTGCCCTGCCAATATTTCCCAGTCTGGGGAGGACAAGTGAGCACAGGAATTTAATCCTGACCTTTTGTTTATTTCCAGGCTGCAAAGGATCCAAGTATGCAACAGAAAATCCAACAAAGGAATTTGAGGCTTCCCATGGATTGTGCCCCCTGTAGTACTATGGCACCAGCCAGACTCTTTACCATGGCATCCCTGCTGACTAGAGCAAAGAGTAGCTGCCAAGATCTCCATATCAGTCACTGTGATCAGTACCCTGCTCTTTGCCAGTTCACCACAGGTGGCTTAGCCCTCTTGGTACTTTCAATTGTTCCCATGTAAGTAGATGGTAGTAGGCTTCCAGAAAAGATTCTCAGACTGGTGAAGAGATTGAATGTCCACCTCCAATTCTGTCCTCTCATCTCAGAAACCTTGGGTCTAAAGAAGTTCTCTGTAAGTGACATTATCCTGGCTTGGGGGAAGGGGTTGCACAGTCTGAAATGTTACCAGACATGACTTCTCTTGATTCTATAGGCCTAGGGAGTTTTTCCACTTCTCCCCTGATTTCACCAGAATTCTTGTCCTTGAATAGCTTCTAGTTGTACTTTTTGGGTGGGGTGATGCCAGGAGATTTTATATTCCACCACCTTGTTGACATCACACTTTTGTCCAGCATTCCTGCTTAGATAGACTATAAGTTGCATAGAGGTAGCTTTATATTTCTGTCACCATTATATCCTTAGCTCTTACTACAGAGTTAGCCCTCATGATGTGTATGTTGAGTTGAATTTAACATCTTATTTTACCTTTAAGATTTTCATCCAAAATTGAGGAAAGACTAAAATCATCTGAACATCTGATTACTGGAACATTGTTATTATTAAACTTTCAGAGTATCATCCCTATTTCCTAAGGAAAAGTAAAAGCTGAAATCCAGATTTTTCTAAACATTGCTCTGTCTTTATTAGTTTCTAACATACCTAAAAACTGCTGCCTACAGAAAAAAAGCTACATAAGAGATTTTGAGGTTTTCTGTATTTGTGAAGAATTCAGGACCAAAAAATAATTTTTAGGTGACTGAAAGATGGTGTGACTAAAGAAGAAAAAAGTTGGGAAGTAAATATTTTTCATATCTTTGTCATAATCTACTCAAATTCTCATACATAAACCCCTACTTCCACCTGGTGGTTTCTCACAACATGGAAAGTGAATATTGGTATTTCCCATGTATACTGAGTGTTACTATACTTGAAATGAATCACAGTGACATGCAAGAATGATAAAATATAGCTATTTGAGACATAAAGCTCATCTGCATTAAGTTTACAATATGATAAAATTTTAAAATATGCCCAAGTACAAAAATAAACCCATAATGTTGACACTCACTTTTTTTGTCCAAGCATATAAATTGTTTTCTAAAGATGTGAACCTGATTTTTTACTAAGTTGTCATGGCGTATGGACATGTGGCATAGGTTTCAAAACTATGCAGGCCAAAAACTCTGAATGAAAACATTCATATGCCAAAACATGTTAATAGATGCCCCATTAAAAAAAAAAAAAAAGGTTCCCTGGCCAAAAAAAGTTTACAGTGTTCAATATTTATATCTCTTAGAGGTAAATATATACCAATGTGTGTTTACTTTTAAAAATGCTAATGGTAATAAAACCATTTAACTTTTTTTCTTTTGTGCCTTGCCCTTCTTTTCTTTCATTATTATTATTATTATTATTATCATCATCATTATTATTTTGTTAATTCCAAAAGCCCGGTTTTCTTTTTTATTTCTTTTTCAACTTTTTCTTTAGAATTGGGGTATGCAGGTCTGTTACATGGGTAAATTGCATGTTGCTGGGATTTAGTGTACAAATAATTTCACTAACCAGTGAGTAACTATAGCACTTAATTAATAGGTAGTCCATCAATCCTCACCCTTCTGCCACCCACCACCTGAAGTAGTGGGCCCCCGTGGCTATTATCTCCCTCTTCATATCTACATGTACTCAGTGTTTAACTCCTGCATATAAGTGAGAACATGAAATATTTATCTTTCTGTTTCTGATGTTAGCTTGGTTAGGATAATGACATCCAGCTGCATACGTGTTGCTGCAATTGACATAATTTTTTTCTTTCATGGCTGCATAGTATTCCATGATGTATATGTACCACATTTGCTTTATCTGTCCATCACTGATGGGCATCTAGGTTGATTCCATGTCTTTGCTATTATAAATAGTGCTACAATGTACATACAAGTGCCTATGTCTTTTTGGTAGAATAGTTTGTGTTATTTAGAGGTATATACCCAGTAATGGCATTGCTGGGTTTTGGTTCCATATGAAGTTTGAAGTGGTTTTTTCCAGGTCTGTGAGGAAGGTCATTGCTAGCTTGATGGGGATAGCATTGAATCTATAAATTACTTTGGGCAGTATGGTTATTTTCATGATACTGATTCTTCCTAACCATAAGCATGGAATGTATCTCCATCTGTTAGTGTCCTCTCTTATTTCATTGAGCAGTGGTTTGTAGTTCTCCTTGAAGAGTTCCTTTACCTTCTTTGTTAGTTGTATTCCTAGGTATTTTATTCTCCTTATAGAAATTTTGAATGGCAGTTCATTCTTGATTTGGCTCTAAGCTGTTATTGGTGTATAGGAATGCTTGTTATTTTTGCACATTGATTTTGTATCCTGAGACTTTGCTGAAGTTGCTTATCAGTTTCAGGAGATTTTGGGCTAAGACAATGGGGTTTTCTAAATATACAATCATGTTGTCTGCAAATAGAGACAATTTGACTTCAATTTGTAGAGAATTGCTTTATGGCTGTGCATGTGGTCAATCTTTGAGTATGTTTCATGTGCCTATGAAACTAATGTACATTCTTTTGTTGTTGGGTAGATGTAGATGTCTGTTAGGTCCTCTGGTCAAGTGTTGAGTTTAGGTCCTGAATGTCTTTGTTGGTTTTCTCAATGATTCCCCTCCAATACTGTCAATGGGTTACTGAAGTCTCCGACTATTATTGTATAGTTATCTAAGTCTCTTCATAGATCTTTCTGCACATGGCTAGCCAGTAAGAACTTGTTTTGTGAATCAGAGTGCTCCAGTTTTGGGTGATTGTATGTAGCTGCAGAAATAATTAATAATGTGGAAGACAGTGCTAATATAAAAACTTACCCAGAATAAAATGCAGAGTCACAGTATTATGAAATATAGGAGATAGACAAGAAAGATATAGCATATAGTATATTCAACTACTTAATGGAAAGAAGAGCAAGAATAAAGGAGAGGCAATATTTAAAGAGTTAATGGTAAAGAATGTTTTCTATAAATACATCTTAAATGAAAATTATATTTTAGTGGTTAACTCTAGAAAAAAAAAGGAAATCTGAAAAGGAATATTCTGTAAGACAACAAATAGTAGCAACCAAGTAACACAAGAAAAACTAAAAGCCAAAGAAGCTCACAATAAACTAAAAGGGAATACATTTGGCTTCATCACTTGGAATAGCATTTATGTACAAATCATTTTGTCTCCAGTTTTGCAGTATCAAATTATGATAATGCTTTCACAGTTACTGAAATCAGTTCTTTGCTTTCGCACCCACTTTAGTGTGGTTAGGTCCTTCATTTGTAGTACAATTAGGTTAATTTCTTAGTATTCATATTCCACTGTGGATTCAATCTATATCCTGGTTAGTTTTGTTTAGTTTGGAGGTGTGTGAAGGATATTTGAAATATTACTACAGTTCTAAGAGTCATAAAAATTTGAAAAGATGTACTCAGAGAAGTATGTCACATCTTGCTACCTAAGTCCCATTTCATCACTTCCTTCCATCCCTTTTCCTCCTTTGTGTGTAACTTTGTGTATAGGCTGTATTTTACTTATGTGTCAAATATCCTTAATTTCATTTATGGTGTTAGCTGTCATGCAATCAGTAGTCAAATTTATCAATCTTTTCTTTCATTTTCTCTAGAATTTGAGTCATAGTAGAAAGCATTTCCCTAAATCAGGATGAAAGAGAAATTCATGCATGTTTCATTGTTGTACTTACAGGATTCCATTTCTTATATTTAGATTCCTAATCAATTTGGAGTTAACTTTTGTGTTTGATGTGAGATATGGATCTAATTTTACCTTTTTCAAATTGTTACAGTTATCTCAGCATCATTTATTAATGGCTGACTGAATTCTACTGGACTGAATTCTTTTCCTGTTGAATTGGTTTTATCATTGATTCTCTGGGGTGGGAGGTATGAGTATTTTATGTAACATTGTATCATTTGCAAGTAAAGACAGTTGTATTGCTTTCCCATTCTTGTGCCTCCAATTAATTTACCTGATTAATCTACTATAATGTTTAATAGTAGTGAAGATAGTTGGCATCTGTACGTTAGTAAAACTGCCTTTAGTGTTTCTTGATTTTAAAAGACACTTGTTCTAGGACAAAAGTGCAATCATGCATCATTCAACAATAATACATTCTGACAAATGTGTCATTGTGTGATTTCATCATTGCACAAAAATCAGAGTACCTTACAGAAGTTTAGATGATAAAGCCTACTACACACACTATATAGTGTAGCCTCTTGCTCCTAGGCGACAAACCTGTAAAGCATGTTATTGTACTGAATATTGTAGGCAATTATAATACAATTATAAGTATTTGTGTCTACACATACAAAAACACAGTAAGCATATGGTATAAAAGATAACAAATGAGATATCTGTGTAAGGCACTCACCAGGAATGAAGCTTGTGGGACTCTGAGTGAGTCAGTGAGTGAGTGGTGAGTGAATGTGAAGGCCTGCAACACTACTATATACTACTGAAGACATTATAAACACTGTAAACTTAGGCTACACCAAATTTATATTTAAAATATTTCTTTCTTCAATAATAAATTAACATTACTGTAATTTTTTTGCTTTATACATCTTTCTAATTTTTGAAAATATTTTTATTCTTTTGTAATAACAGCTTAAAATGCAAACACATTGTACAGTGTAACAACAAATTTTCTTTCTTTACATATTTGACAACATTTTTTCTATCTTTTTTTTTTTATTTTTTAAACTTTTTTGTTCAAAACTAAGACAAAAACACACATATTAGCCTAGGCCTATACGAGGTCAGGATCACCAGTGTCACTGTCTTCCATCTGCATATTTTGACCCACTGGAAGGTGTTCAGGGGCAATAACATGCACAGAGCTGTCATCTGCTTTGATAATAATGCCTTCTTCTGGAATACCTGTCTGAAGGACCTGCCTGAGATGGTTTTACAGGTAATTTTTTTTTTATATAAGTCAAAAGAGTACCCTCTAAAAATGATTAAAAGTTTAGTACAGTAAGCACATAAACCGGTTAACAGTCATTTATTTTCCAGTATTACGTGCTTTACATAATTGTATGTGCTAGAGTTTTATACAACTGGCAGCATGGTAGGTTTGTTTATACCAGCATCACCACAAACGCATGAGTAATGCATTGTACTACGACATTAAAACAGCTACAATGTCACTAAATGACGGAAATTTTTCAGCTCCATTACAATACTATGGGACCACCAACATATAAGTGCTCTGTCATTTACCAAAACATCACTATACAGCACATGACTGTTAGATCTTGTATCATCTTGAGAAATTATTCCTATTTCCTTGAGTGTTTTCATTGTAAATTGATGTAAATTTTTACCAAAGGTTTGTTCGGGTTTGTTTATATGGAGATAATCATATTTTCCACCTGGATTTATTAACGTGGTATATGATATTAATGGATTTCCTTGCATTCCAAGAATAAACTTCATTTGGTCATAGTGTATTATTTTCTTAATACGGTTTTAAAATCTGCTGCCTAATACTTTGTTTAGAATTTTTGCATCAATATTCATTAGAGATATAGAGCTATAGTTTTCTTTGTACTAGTTTTATCTGAATTAGGTATCTTTGTTATAGTTCCTTCCTTTTCAACTCTCTGCAATAATTTATAGAGCTTTGAAACCGTCTGGTCTAGAGGTAGGGAATGTCTAACTTTCTGGGAATATAGCCCAGCAAGTCCTGGCCTCATTTCACCTAGCCCTCACTCACAATAGAGTCGCTCTGGTTCTAACACCTCTGAAAATGGGACAGCAATAAGATATTAAAAACAATAAAGAATATCACAAAGAGGGTGCAAATAAAGGTGAGGCATCCATTCCCTTAATAGGTGGGAAGCAGGAAGTAGTCAATGAATGGAGAAAGCAGACTTTTATATCCAATCACTAAGTTCTGTCAATTATATATCTAAGCATCTCTCCAGTCATCCCTTCATCTCCATCCCCATTAGTTCCTCTTCATGCAGGCTCTCATTATTTTTCATTTAAATTATTATAATGCTGCTGACAGTGTTCTTTCTAACATGCAAATTTGATTAATCTGCTTCCCTGTTTAAAAATCATTGAGTTGCTCATGTAAACCAAAAATAAAATTCTA
Source organism: Saimiri boliviensis (assembly GCF_048565385.1). NCBI lineage: Eukaryota > Metazoa > Chordata > Mammalia > Primates > Cebidae > Saimiri > Saimiri boliviensis. The sequence goes on along the minus strand of NC_133454.1, from coordinate 16,133,833 downwards.
AGTCCCCATGCCAACTGAATGGACTCCTCCTCTCAGCCAAGGGCATTCCAAGTTAATCTAAAAAACTAGTTCAGGCCATCATGGGAATGGGTGGTTGGACATGCCTAATTATATCTTTCTTTCTTTGGAATTCAGGCTCAACTGACCAGCATTAACATTAAAACAGAGACCTTAATACTGACAGAGCAGACTCTTTGTAGCAATAAAATACCAGCACAAAAGATAGCAGACTCTAAAAGAAACACCAAAAGAAACACTAAGTGCCTTCTATCCATTCCCTGTTACCTCATTATTTACAGCAGAAAACAAAACTAAAGAATGCAATCACACCTGGATGAACTTTTCCACAAGATAATGCCTGCCTCTTTGGGTTCACTCAAATTCCAAAGAGAATTGGTTACAAATAAATTTCTGTCTCCCTGGCCAATTCATTCTTTCTAATAATCATTACTGCCCGTCAAAAAAAAATTTTATCCCAAAATATATTTCTTTGCATTTTTTGAAATGGCCCTGAAATGCTGTCTCTTGTTGGGAAAATCTACATTTTGCAGAAAATCCCTTTCCCTTTCCAGGTCTTTTTCCTGATCCAGGAGAGAATTAACTAAGAGCCTGACACCTTTTTAAGTCTGATGTAAAACATGTATAATCTGTTGTTTCTGAAGCCTGCTATCTGGAAGCTTCATCTTCATAAGAACCTTGATCTCCACAACCCCTTATCTCAACCCAGACACTCCTTTCCACTGATTCCAGGTCTTTAAGTAAACTCTTTCAACCATTTGAAAATCAGATCTTTTATTCCACCTGTGACCTAGTACCCACTCCCACCTGCTCCTTCACATTGTCCTGCCTTTCCAAGCTGAACTAATATACATCTTACATGTATTGATTGATGTCTTATGTCTCCATAAAATGTATAAAACTAAGCTGTAGCCTGACCATCTTTGGCATATGTTGTCAGGATCTTCTGAGGCTGGGTCACAGGCATGTCCTTAACCTTGAAAAAATAAACTTCTAAATTAATTGAAACCTGTTTCAGATACTTTTTGGTTTACATTCACCATCCCTTTCAGCATAAAATTACAACTTCTGAACATGATGTACAAGGCCCTCATAGTCAAGTTTGGTTTTACCAATTCAGCCTTATATCTGACAACACAGATACACGCTACCCTGTAGTCACACCAAATCAGTTGTACTTCCTAAGTCACAGCATACCAAAAATGTTCAGAGACGGCCACTTCAAAATATGATGCTTTGATATGCTGATTAATTTGAACTAAGGGTACTTGGAATACTTGGATGATAGCAGAGGTTTTCTCTGAGCTCTCTTTCTCTCTCTAAAGATGGTTCCTCCAAAAGGAACTCAATTGTCATGAATCCCCTCCTGAGAAATTTTATCAACAAGGCAAGATACCTCATTAATTTAGATCACAAGAGAGGAGCCTGGAGGTTGACACCATGCCAGATAGACTATCACCTGTTCTTCTGAGTGCTGCTTCCAGCTTTTATTACTTGAGAGACTTTCTTATTTGCACAACAGGATGACTTTAGAACTGGGTAACAGGCAAGGTTTGGAACAATTTGGAGACTCAGAAAAAGATAGAAACATGTGGGAAAGTTTAGAACTTCCTAGAGACTCGTCAAATAGCTTTGACCAAAAGTCTGATAATGATATGGACAATGAAATCCAGGCTGAAGTGGTCTCAGATGAAGATGAGAAACTTGTTGGGAATTAGAGCAAAGGTGACTCTAGCTATGTTTTAGCAAAGAGACTGGTGGCATTTCGCCCCTACCCTAGAGATTTGTGGAACTTGAGGGAGATGATTTAGGATATCTAGTGGAGGAAACTTCTCAGCAGCAAAGCACTCAAGAGGTGACTTGGGTGCTGTTAAAAGCATTCAGTTTTAAAAGGGAAACAGCAAAAATGTTCAGAAAATTTGCAACCTAATGATGCGATAGAAAAGAAAAATCCATTTTATGAAGAGAAATTCAATCAGGCTTCAGAAATGTGCATCAATAATGAAGAGTCAAATGTTAATCATCAGGACAATGGGGAAGATGTCTCCAGGGCATGTCAGAAACCTTTGAGGCAGCTCCTCCTATCACAGACTTAGAGGCCTAGGAGAATAAAATGGTTTCATGGACAGGGCCCAGGGCTCCCCTGCTCTGTGCAGCCTAGGGACTTGGTGACCTGTGTCTCAGCCACTATAGCCATGACTAAAAGGGGCCAAGGTACAACTCAGGCCATGGCTTCAGACAGTGCAAGCCCCAAGCCTTGGTAGCTTCTACATGGTGTTGAGCCTATGGGTGCATAGAAGTCAAGAACTGAGATTTAGGAACTCCCACCTAGGTTTCAGAGAATGTATAGAAATGCCTGGATGTCCAGGGAGAAGATTGCTGCAGGGGTGGGGCTCTCATGGAGAACCTTTGTTAGGGCAATGCAGAAGGGAAATGTGGAGGTGAAGCCTGCACATAGAGTCCCCACTGGGGCATTACCTAGTGGAACTTTGACAAGAGGGCCACCATCCTCCAGACCCCACAATGATGGATCCACCTACAGCTTGCACCGTGCACCTGGAAAAGCTGCAGACACTCAATATCAGCCTGTGAAAGCAGCCAGAAGTGGAGGCTATACCCTGCAAGTCACAGAGGCAGAGCTACACAAGACCATAGGAACCCATCTCTTTCATCAGCATGACCTGAATATCAGACATAGAGTCAAAGGAGATCATTTTTGGAGCTTTAAGCTTTAACTGCCCTGCTGGATTTCAGACTTGCATTGAGCCTGTAGCCCCTTTGTTATGGCCAATTCTCTCATTTGGAATAACTGTATTTGGCCAATGCCTGTATACCCATTGTATCTAGAAAGTAGCTAACTTGCTTTTAATTTTACAGGCTCATAGGTGGAAGGGACTTGGCTTGTCTCAGATAAGTCTTTGGACTGCAGACTTTTGAATTAATGCTGAAATGAGTTTGAAATTTGGGGAGTGTTGGGAAGGCATTATTGGTTTTGGAATGTGAGAAGATGATATTTGGGAGGAGCCAGGGGTGGAAGGATATGGTCTGGCTTTGTTCCAACCCAAATCTCATTTTGTATTATAGCTCCCATAATTCCCACATGTTGTGAGAGGGACCCTGGGGGAGATAATTGAATCATGGGGTGATTTCCACAATACTGTTCTCACGTTAGTGAATGTCTCACAAGATCTGATGTTTTTAGAAGAGGTTTTCCCTTTCAGTTGGCTCTCTGATTATCTCTCTTCCCTGCTGCCATGTAAGATTTGCCTTTTGCCTTCCACCATGATAGTGAAACCTTCCCTACCACGTGGAACTATGAATCCATTAAACCTTTTTTTCTTTATAAATCACCCAGTCTTGGATATGTCTTTATCAGCAGTATGAGAATGGACTAACACACCTGACTTGGTTAAATCTTTGGCAAATAAGACTAGTTTAATATTGTTGGTTGATGGAAATTGATAATTTGTGAGTTATTGGCAAAAAAAAATTGGAAAATGTATTCAGCTTTAGAGTTCTTGCTTTGAAGATGACTGCCTGACATCCACATACTGTAAAAATGATTAATAAGAAAATAACTTGAGAAGATAGCTAGCTTTGTCTGTCTCATTAAATTTTTATGAATAATCCAAGCATAATAATTATTAAGTATAAGTAAACTAAATAAAATGTAAGCAGGATAAAAGTTACAAATAAACTTTTCAAGGATAAAAGTTACAAATAAACTTTTCAACAATAATTATATTTATGGTATGTTTAGTTAAAAACTTTCCCACATCTCTTTGGTAACTCCCACCTATAGAATTTTGCTCAGTTAACCTGAATGATAAATATTATTGAATAACCATATCATTTCCAAATAAGAAAAAATATTGATAAATTAATTGCTGAACTTAAGATTAAGTTTATTTAGTATTGGCTTCTTAATTTTATAGAAGGAAAAATATATTTAGGTCTGTTAGTAAATATGTCCTGTTCCACACCAAAAAATTATTCCATTACAAAGTATCTTTCTGAAACTGCTTTGCAAAACTTATAACTGAGGAAATTATGACAATGAAAGAGACAAGACCAACCAACTCCATTTTGCCCCTAACTTTTAAGCTGTTTTTGTTTATTCCTGGGTGTAGGCTGAACTAACTTAGGGAAGGGATTTAGTTTATGCTTTAACTCTGAAACAAAACTGTTAATAACCCTTTTTCAAAAAGACTCCCTTCTTGCCTTGGGACCAGTCTGCCTTTGTAGGACTAAAAGATTAGCTACAAGATTAGAAATTACAGTTTAGAGGTCATGCCACCTCTGATTGCAAGTGTCTGACCCTCCCCAAATTGCTCCCGGGGATAACATCACTATTGTAAAACCTAAAATCAGTGCTTAAGATATTTTGCAGACCCCAAACTCAGCAGATCAGCTGACATCACCCAGACAAGTAATCTGACTCAACCAGTTGTGCAATCCCACTCAGGAACAAAAGACAACAAGAAAATGTCACTTCAACACCCTCTATGATTTCATCAAAAACCTGACCAATTAGCACTTCCTATTTCCTGAGATCCAACCTGCCAAATTATATTTAAAAACTCCAATCCCTGAATACTTGGGGAGTCTGATTTGAGTAATAATAAAACTCTGGTCTTCTGCATAGCTGGCTCTGTATGAATTACTCTTTCTCCATTGCAATTCCCCTGTCTTGTCGTTTTTTTTTTTTTTTTTGAGACGTAGTTTCACTCTTGTTACCCAGGCTGGAGTGCAATGGTGCAATCTTGGCTCACCACAACCTCTGCCTTCTGGGTTCAAGCAATTCTCCTGCCTCAGCCTCCCAAGTAGCTGGGACTACAGATGTGTACCACCATGCCCAGCTAGCTAATTTTTGTATTTTTAGTAAAGACAGGGTTTCACCATGTTGACGAGGATGGTCTCGATCTTTTGACCTCGTGATCCACCCGCCTTGGCCTCCCAAAGTGCTGGGATTATAGGCGTGAGCCATCGCGCCCGGCCCCTCTGTCTTGTTAAATTGACTCTGTCTAGGCAGTGGGCAAGGTAAACCCATTGGGTGGTTACAACAATTATAAAATGTGTATTCATAAAATGTTGATATGTGACAGTTCACAATTGTTCACTTCCTAGGTTTTCACTGGAAATTAGGGATACTAAGACCTAAAAATCATAATGTGTAATTAAAACTACTGGAAATGAGGGATATAACTCTGTATGCAAAGTGTGCAAGGAAAGCAAGATGTTATAAAGTATGAAGATGCAGGGCTTTGTGTTTTTGAGACAGGTCTCAGTCTGTCACCTTTGCTGGAGTGCAGTGGCGGGATCACAGCTCACTGAAGCCTCAAATTCCTGAGCTCAAGGCTCAAGCAAATCTCCCACTTGAGCCTCCCAAGTAGCTAGCACTACAGGCATGTAAGGAACATCATATTTGACTGGTTTTCAAGGTCACTGTTTCTCTCTCTATATCTCTCTCTCTCTCTCTCTCTCTCTCTCTGTCTGTCTCTGTCTCTCTCTGTTTCTCTCTCTCTCACACAAACACACATACATACATGCATGTGCACACTTACCCATTCCCATGAATATTACCTTATCAAATGCTCTTTTGGCTGGTCTTTCCCACATTTCACATACCTCTTAGAACAGAAAAACAGAGGACACTACAAAACTGAAATATAATTAACTTTTGTCTCTTCCTTCACAAATGTTAAAAAAAAAAAAAAAAAAAAAAAAAAAAAAAAAAAAAAAAAAAAACAGAGATAAAATTTCTTGCCAAAGGATTATAGCACAGTACTTTGGATTTTTAATTTTAAAATTTTGTGACATCAGATTTTTGGCAAATTTTGACAATATGTTTTCTATTTATAACATGCCATTGAATAAATCAGGCTTTTAATGTTATCATATTTTAAATTCTTGTGGTATATGCACAATTTATACTAAACAGCTCAGTGCTTAGCACAAGAAGATGATTGACTGATCAATCTATTGAATAAAAGATTGAATATTCACTGAGTTTTCATTATGTGCAAGGTATTTTTCTAGACATAAAAGATTTGATAAGTGCTTTTATTGAAATTAAATCAAATATATGAAAAATGACCTGTCAATTACTTTAAAACATTTTTAAAAGGAGTGAGGATTGTTCTGGATTATTATTATGCATTATTTTTCTTTATTATTTTACTTTCTTTTTTCCAAAAACACTTATCTTTTAAATGACAATCAAATGTACTCCTCTTGAATTTAATATATTAAAGAATACTTATCAAGATTCTTCCTAAATTTTGATTAGTCGGTTGCTCATGTTTAAAAGAATTAGTCTAATAGACTTTAAATTATACTAGGTTTCTCATAACAGTTTTGTTGTTGATAAGAAGCCTAGTTGAGATTTATGTGTTTAACAATAAAGGAAAAGATGTACTTTTGTTGGAGGCATGTGCTTTAAAGATAAAAGGTCTAATTTTTTATTTTTAATAACATGTTAATGAAAATTTCTACATAGTCTAATATCAGCCATCCCAAGCTCCAGCAAAAGCAGTAATAGGATAACAATTTCCCATGATTCCTTGTTAATATGCCCTGTTTGCTATCCAAGACTAAGAGTTTAATCTTAGTCAAGTCACCTTTTGGTTTCCTCTAAAGACAAAATTGCTAAGCTAGCTAATGAGATTGTCCTTTTCCATCATTTGTCAGCTATTTACTAATCTACCTATCTGCCTTTGAGAAGATGGGCTGTGATCCACCTTGCACAGATCACAAAATACCCATCAAAGAGTAATAGCTTTGGCTATTTAGACCCAGAGCTTAGAGACAGAAGAATCTGAATCTCATTATAAACTACCTGAGCTATCCATTTAATCAGATTAAAGCCAATTTCATATTGCATATAACAAGTTATAAGAAAAAGAGGCAGAAGAATCACAGAATCCCCATTTGGTAACCTTCTCTGGAAATAATGCTCTAAATACACAGCCTTGATCTTCATCTGCTATAGCTCATAGTAATTCTATATTCTTTTTTTTTTTTGTTCTTGCTTATACAATGCCCTTCCTGAATAATTTTTCCTTTTCAGAAGCATTTTTCCCTTTAACACAGTATGATGCTTTATAGTTTGTTTGCTTCAAACTGAGGAGTAAGAGAATTGGTCCTTCTTTTACATAGTGATGAGGAAAAGGGCTCATATCATACTTGATACTGAGAGATGAAAATGTAAATTGAAAAAAGCAAGCTCCTAGAATGTAAAGAAATATTCATGGAATTATGATGAGACAGAGGTCCAATTTTGATAAGTCTGGTGTAGACCTATTATACACTGAGACATTCAGAACAAGAGAACCACAAACTGTGTTTACCTACAACAAAGAATGGTATGAATTTCTACAGCAGCATTTTATTCCTTGAACATGTACTAGTTCACTGATAAGTCAATGATCTCAAGCTTTTATTTTTTCATATTTACAAAAGAGGCAGAATTGTTGCTTTTTCAGTCTATGAGCTCCAAGAGGGCAGGAATTATGTCCACTTTGTTTACTACAGCATGCCCTACCTCCAGACACTTTAAGCACGTGGTAGCTCAAAAAGAAAGAATAGGTAAGTACATAGATAGATGATAGATGATAGATAGATAGATAGATAGATAGATAGATAGATAGATAGATAGATATAGACATGCTCTCATTTTGTTCAGTGAAATTTGTTTCACCTATTCTGCCCCCACTCCTCAACAGTGTGTTTCTAGAATGTGGTTAAGGGACTTGGGAACAGACTATTTTACTGGAAGGCTTCTGGGTTCTTATGTCGGTCAAACCTATGTTTCAAATTCCTGTATATAATATATGACAATTTACAGAATTTAATTAGGCCTCTCTCTCATAGAAAATGGCACCAAGGAGGTGCTGAATAAATTGTAATTATTAGTATTATTTTTTGATGATTTTTAGAAGGTGAGGACAGGAGGAGGGGCAAATCCCAGTGTTTCCTTTTCACTATGCATACCTCCAAAAAGACAAGGTTTGAGAGTAACCTTTCAGATTCCTTTCAATATCCTCTCTCCTTTAAGTAGTTGGAGGTGGCACTGTCATAATTGCTTTTATTCTTGTCTATGACTACCAGTCTTCTAATCTAGTTTATTGGCTTCCTCTTTCCCTGACACTGAAATGTCAATAATCGCTCATTTACTATTCAGCCAAAGGTTCTCTTTCCTGTAAGAATTTGGAGGCTAATATAGCTACTATATATGTACAATATGCCAGACACTGTTCTGAATTATTATTTCATTTTTTCCTCATGACAATACCAAGAAGTGAATATTATATTATTGCCCTCTTCCTCTCAATTTGCAGATGAAGAAATTGAGGCACAGGGAGGATAATCCATCATCACAAAACTAGTAAACAGAGGTCTTAAGATTCAAATCAGGTAGTCTGGCTCCAAATTCTACCTATGTTCTGAGCTACTATACTAAAGAGTATCTCCAAGAACTTAGAAATAAAGGAAAAGGATCAGTATCTGAGAATTAAACTCTAAGATGATGATTAATAGATCAGAGAAGAAATATGGGAAATCACCAAAAAAAGAAAAAAAAAAGTAAAGAACAGAAGGGAAGGAAAGAAATGACTTTTCAACCATGGCACCTGACTGTAAACTATTTTTTAAAATAATTGGAATGAAAGATATTAGCTAACAAGGCATTTAGAAAGAAATCACAGAACTAAATAATAGAATTTTTCACTTCAATTAGATGGTATTCCTATGATATGATGGATGTACTAAGCTATTTTAGCCCGATGCCATTAGATGTTTTATTTCTCTTCGTTAGGACATGGTATTATTATACAGTGATTAAGACCCTAGCCTTTGGAGTTTCACTGCCTGGATTTCATTACTAGCTTCACCACATACTACACACATGACAACTGACTTACCTATCTAACAGTTACAAATTTTAACCTAAAATCAAAGGGAACCAATAAGTATTTTTAAGCAAAAGAATAACTTGATCTGGCTTTTGTTTTACTAAAACTATTCAAGTGACAGAATATTTGAAGTGTGGGGAGTTATGATCTAAATTAATGAAACATCTTAGCAAATATTTTAAAGAAAATGGTTCATTACTTTTAAATGTGTTCAAATGAGAACATGAACAATAACAAGTAGAAATTTTAAATAAACAGATCAGAATTATTTGAAATTAGCATATGGCTCAGAATTTTTGTTTTCAGATCACTTTAATAAAATAGCTTTCTAGTGTAAGCTAAACAACTCCTTTCTGATAGGAACGTTAGCCTGACTTGGTCTGAACTTCACATTTCAGATAAAGTTCTAAAATCAAAACAAATATGGCTTTAATATTTGCAGTGTGCCTGGTATTGAAAATTTTGATAGCCACAGCTCCCTCACTCTCTCTGTTTCCCATATGGCTTTCAACTTTTACAAGCAATCTTCACTGACTAATCCAGATCCTAGTCTTTTCCTTTAATTTTCTGCAGTATTTAAATCTGGGCCATACATGTATTTACACATTCAGACAACAAATAATTGAGCATAAATCCATGCTGTAAAAATTATTGCAATATTCAAAACCAGAGATAATGAGGTGCTGAACCAGGGCAGTGAAAGGGATGATGTGTTCAAGTGTTCAAGTCAAAGCCTGTAAAATCAGAACCAATATAATTTAGCGATTACTCTATATTGTCTTGCAGTGTTCCAAATTGCTTCAAGTGTTATCAACAAGGTCTTCTCAAGCAGATGTAAACTCCTAACTGAAACCAGACACTGAATCTTAAATTTTTTCAAATACTCAGCATAGTGTGGCAATTAGAGATATTTGATAAATAATCGCTGACTGAATATATAGATACAACATAAGGAGCAAATATTCTTCTCTTTAAAAGACAATGGTAGATTTTAACAACTCGTTTCCTTCTTCGGTTTTAAAAAAAAATGGCATTTATTTCCTCATAGCTAATTTCTTTTTTCCTTTATCTTACCTAAGTTTTTTCTACTCAGAACTCCCTACTCTGCACTTTATCTAAAATTTATACTACATTTGCCATTTGTTCACATGAGAATCAAAAATTTAAAAACCTCCAGGAATGCAGTTTTAGCAAATTATTTAGTGAGAAGCAGATAAAGCCTTGATCTTCCTTAGACTATGCAAAGACATTGTAACCACACGAATAATTTACACAGTCTCATTAAGTTGGCTTTTAACCTCATGTCCCAATGGGTAGAGTTCAATTAAGAATATCTAATGAACACATCTTCAAACTCAAGATAGCTGAATGCTGAGTGGTAATTAGGATTAGATAAATGGAAGGAATCCTCTCCATTCAATACATGCCTTTACTCTATAAAATTCCACCAAGTACCCAAGTATAAGCAGATTAATTAAAGCCTACTTTTTAACCAGCAATTAACAAAAACAAATAAGTTATCAACCTTAAAAAGAAAAATAATTGTCTTTTCAGAGAACAAAGCAAGATGAGAGTAGGAAAAACTACTTTGCTAAAATCTATATACCCTTGCAATATTAACCTGGTCATTATAATTTTTTCAGGAAACATTTAATCACAAGTCTGATAGTGCTATGCTGAACACTGTGAAAGAAACAAAGAACAGTAAGACATGACTCTTGCCCTTAAGCACCTCTTAATCAACTAGAGGTAATACACACAACAAATGATTGTTTAACATGCTTGTAATTATGCTGTACTATAATTAGAGAGCTGACAGTTCAGGCAATGCTCTTTAATAATAAGACATAATATGATAGAGCACCTATCATAGGGGAGTGCACAACAACATGGACAGAACAATAAGAAACTCTAATGACTTTTAAAGTAGGGTGGGGAAAGAGTACTACAGAGAAGTAGAATAGATTACAGGACAAAAAAGGAAGAGGTTCTCCCCATCACACACAAAAGAGAAGAAGACTTGGGTGATGAGACATGATCATGTCTAAAGAGTTATTTTGTGACAAAAAAAAATAGTTTATACAACCAAGTGTTCCCCAGAGGATGGAGGTTACAGCAGGACAGATACTTCAGCTCAACATGGGGAAAATTATCAGAGCAACCCATTCTCTCTATGCTCAACTCACATACTCTGTATACTCGGAGTGTGTGCTGAAGCGGAGCAAAAGATTACCCACAGGACATTATACAGATGATCCCTGTGCTGTGTAAAGGATTCAGTTAGAAAGAAAATTCCTCTACAACTCAAAAATCATGTGATATGATTTTTAGCACACTGTTCAGCAGTTTCTAGTCAGTTTAGAAAACAAGGGTTTTAAAATAAAAGTATGCTATCCACTGCAACAATTGAGAGTGTAGGTTGTAATGTCTGATAGGCTTCCATTCTGCCAATTACTAGGTGTGTAACCTTGAGTGTGGCTTAGCCTTCCATGCTTCTGTTTCCTCACCTGTAAGATGAGAATAATATTAGGACCTAAGTCACACAGTTATTCTTAGGATTAAATGATACAAGACACATAAGAAGTCTAACACAATGTCCTGTAAGCATTTAGTACATGGTAAGTTTTATTATTAGCTGGGTCTTACCTTCACTACTGTACTCCCACAACTCAGTCCTTCCTTCTCATAGCTATAAGTCTTATTTTTGCTTAGATTCAGTCCGGGCCTCCACTCTACTGAGGAATGCTATCCTAATTGATTAGTTTGATCTGATCTTCTCAGTGGAATCTTATCTTTGACTTTCATCCCATCACACATGAAGCTCCTTCCAAATTGGTTGCAGTTCTTAATTAGCAGGCTGCTTCACACTTTGTTCACACTGCGAACGTTACTGGAAGTGTCTTCCCCTTCTCCCAACCTAAGAGTGACTCATCTTCAAAATTCTCTTTTAGGATGCCCTCCTCAACAAAATCTATCCTGATGTCAACATAGAATTGAACACACAGGGAATCTTCATAAAAGTGAGAAAATGAAAGCTCAGAAAAGTTAACTTAACCAAAGTCACCAACTTATAAATGACTATAGTGGTAATAATAGTAGTAATAGCAAAAATGCCTTACATGTATAGAGAGTCTTATTGTATATAAAGCTCTTTCCTATAGTATTTCATTGTATTTTATAGCATTATGAAAAAAATATAACTTTCTTCCTTTGTCTTTTTTTGTACTTTAGGTTCTGGGGTACATGTGCAGATCATGCAGGATTGCTGCATGGGTACAAACATGGCAATGCGGTTTCCAGCCTTCATCCCCTTTTCACCTATATCTGTAATTCTCCCCACATTATCCGTCCCCACCCACTTCTGTCTCTCCCCTACAACTAGCCCCCTACAACTGACCCCAGTGTGTGATGCTCCCCTCCCTGTGTCCATGTGTTCTCATTGTTCAATATCCACCTATAAGTGAGAACATTTGGCGTTTGATTTTCTGTTCATGTGTCAGTTTGCTGAGAATGATCTTTTCAGATTCATCCATGTTTCTATGAAGGACATAAATTCATCATTTTTTATGGCTGCGTAGTATTCCATGGTGTATATGTGCCACATTTCCCCTGTCCAGTCTATCATCAATGGGCATTTGGGTTGGTTCCAAGTCTTTGCTATTGTAAACACTGCCAAAATGAACATTGGTGTGCATGTGTCCTTATAGTAGAACAATTTATAATCCTTCAGATATATACTCAGTAACGGGATTGCTGGGTCAAATGGAATTTCTATTTCTAGGTCCTTGAGGAATTACTACACTGTCTTCCACAATGGTTGAACTAATTTACACTCCCACCAACAGTGTAAAAGTGTTTCTATTTCTCCACATCCTCCCCGGTATCTGTTGTGTCCTGACATTCTAATAATCGCCATTCTAAATGGTGTGAGATGGTATCTCAATGTGGTTTTGATTTGCATTTCATTAATGACAAGTGATGATGAGCATTTTTTTCATATGTTTGTTGACCTCATAGATGTCTTCTTTTGTAAAGTGTCTGTTCATATCCTTTGCCCATTTTTGAATGGGTTTGCTTGTTTTTTTCTGGTAATTCTATTTTAGTTCTTTGTAGATTCTGGATATTAGCCCTTTGTCAGATGGGTAGATTGCAAAAATTTTTTCCCATTCTGTTGGTTGCCAGTTAACTCCAATGATTGTTTCCTTTGCTGTACCGAAGCTCTGGAATTTAACTAGATCCCATTTGTCTATTTTGGCTTTTGTTGCCATTGCTTTTAGTGTTTTAGTCATGAAGTCCTTGCCTATGCCTATGTCTTGAATGGTATTGCCTAGGTTTTCTTCTAGTGTTTTTATGGTGTTAGGTCTTATGTTTAGATCTTTAATCCATCTGGAGTTAATTTTAGTATCAGCTGTCAGGAAGGGGTCTAGTTGCTGCTTTCTGCACATGGCTAGCCAGTTTTCCCACCACCATTTATTAAACAGGGAATCGTTTCCCCATTGCTTGTTTTTCTCAGGTTTGTCAAAGATCAGATGATTGTAGATGTGTGGTGTTGCTTCTGAAGCCTTTGTTCTGTTCCATTGGTCTATGTCTCTGTTTTGGTACCAGTACCATGCTGTTTTGATTACTGCAGCCTTGTAGCATAGTTTGAAGTCAGGCAGCATGATGCCTCCATCTTTGTTCTTTCTGCTTAGAATTGTTTTGGCTACGTGCACTCTCTTTTGGTTCCATATGAAGTTTAAGGTGTTTTTTTTTCCAGTTCTTTGAAGAAGGTCATTGGTAGCTTGATGGGGATAGTGTTGAATCTATAAATTACTTTGGGCAGTATGGCCATTTTCACGATATTGACTCTTCCCAACCATGAGCATGGAATGTTTTTCCATCTGTTTGTGTCCTTTCGTATTTTCTTGAGCAATGGTTTACAGTTCTCCTTAAAGAAGTCCTTTATATCCTTTGTTGGTTGTATTCCTAGGTATTTTGTTCTCTTTGTAGCAATTGTGAATGGCAGCTTGTTCTTGATTTGGCTCTCTGTTAGTCTGTTATTTGTGTATAGAAATACTGATGATGTCTACATATTGATTTTGTATCCTGAGACTTTGCTGAAGTTGCTTATCAGTTTCAGGAGATTTTGGGCTGAGACGATGGGGCCTTCTAAATATAACTATCGTGTCATCTGCGAATAGAGACATTTTGGCTTCCTCTTTTCTTTTCTTTTTTTTTTTTTTTTTTTTTAAAGAAGAGGAAGAAAGAGAAAGAGGAAGAGGGAGAGAGGATGGGGGTATTGCTTTATTGCCCAGGCTAGAATGCAGTCTAAATATGGGTATGCCTATAATTGTCCTTAATAATGGAGACATGAAAGAAAATGAGGGAAGAGAATAACAAACAAGGAGCCAACCAAGATTTCATTTAAACTTCTAAATTGATATGATGTGGTACTGATAAGAGTGTATATTTTGTATATTTAAAGTGGAGAATTCTATAAATGTTAATTACATTTACTTGTTCCAGATCTGAGTTCAAGACCTGAATATCGTTGTTAATTTTCTGTCTCATTGATCTGTCTAATATTAATGTTGAAGTCTCCCACTATTATTATGTGGGAGTCTAAGTCTCTTTATAAGTCCTGTATGTCTAGGCATTCCTGTATTGGGTGTGTATATATTTAGGATCTTTAGCTCTTCTTGTTGTTGCATTGATCCTTTTATCATTATATAATGTCCTTCTTTGCTTCTTTTGATCTTTGTTGCTTAATTGTAACTTCTACTTTTTATTTATTTATTTTAGCTCTCTGTTTGGTTGGTAAATCTTTCTCCATCCCTTGTTTAGAGTCTTTATTTGTTTTTCTTGCCTAATTGCTCTGGCTAGATCTTCCAATACTATTTTAAATAGAAGTGGTGATAGACGGCATCTTCGTCTTGTGCCAGATTTCAAAGGGAATCTTTCCAGTTTTTGCCCATTCAGCATGATATTGGCTGTGGGTTTGTCATAAATAGCTTTTATTATTTTGTGATACATTCCATCAATACCTAGTTTATTGAGGGGTTTTAGCATAAAGGCCTGTTGCATTTTGTTGAAGGCCTTCTCTGCATCTATTGAAATAATCATGTGGTTTTTGGCTTTGTTTCTGTTAACGTGATGGATTACGTTTATAGACTTGTATATGTTGAACCAGCCTTGTATCCCGGGATGAAGGCTACTTGATTATGATGAATAAGCTTTTTGATTTTCTGTTTGTCAGTATTTTACTGAAGATTTTTGCATCAATGTTCATCATGGATATTGGCCTGAAGGTTTTTTTTTTTAAGTTGAATTCTGCCTGGTGTTAGTATTAGGATGATGCTGGTCTCATAAAATGAGTTGGGGAGGATTCCTTCTTTTGCAATTGTTTGGAATAGTTTCAGAAGGAATGGTACCAGCTCCTCTTTGTCTGTCTGCTAGAATTCAGCTGTAAACCCATCTGGACGTGGGCTTGTTTTAGTTGGTAGGCTATTAATTGCTGCCTCAACTTCAGCCCGTTATTGACCTATTCAGGGTTTCAACTTCTTCCTGGTCTAGTCTTGGGAGAGTGCACGTGTCCAGGAATTTATCTATTCCTTCCAGATTTACTTGTTTGCGTGCATAGAGTTGTTTGTAGAATCCCTGATTGTAGTTTGTATTTCTGCAGAATCAGTCATGATGTCCCCTTTATGATTTTTTATTACATCTATTTGATTCTTCTCTCTTTTCTTTTATGTTAGTCTGGCTAGGCTAGTGGTCTACCAATTTTGTAGATATTTTCCAAAAACCAGCTCCTGGATTTGTTGGTTTTTGAAGGGTTTTTTTTTTTTTGTTTCTCTATCTCCTTCGGTTCTGCTCTGATCTTAGTTATTTTTTGTTCTGCTAGCTTTTCAGTGTTATTGACCTTTCTCCTCTAATCTTTCCATTTTCATGATAGGGTGTCAATTTTAGACCTTCCCTTACTCCTCATATGGGTATTTATTGCTATGAATTCCCCTCTAGAAAATTGCTTTAATATGTTTAAAACACATTGCTTTAAAGGTGTTCCAGAGATTCTGGTATGTTGTGTCTCTGTTCTCATTGCTTTTGAAGAACATCTTTATTTCTGCCTTCATTTCATTGTTTATCCAGTCTATGTTCAGGAGCCAGTTGTTCATTTTCCATGAAGTTGTGTGGTTTTGAGTTAGTTTCTTAATGCTGAGTTCTAATTTGATTGCACTGTCGTCTCAGAGACTGTTTGTTATGATTTCTATTCTTTTGCATTTGCTGAGGAGTGATTTACTTCCAATTATGTGGTCGATTTTAGAGTAAGTGCAATGTGGTGCTGAGAATAATGTATATTCTGTGGATTTGGGGTTGAGAGTTCTGTAAATATCTGTTAAGTTCACTTGGTCCAGATATGTGTTAAAGTCCTGTTTTTCCTTGCTGATTTTCTGTCTCATTGATTTGTCTAATATTGACAGTGGAGTGTTAAAGTCTCCCACTATTATTGTGCGGGAGTCTAAGTCTCTTTTTAGGTCATTAAGAACTTGCTTTATGTATCTGGGTACTCCTGTATTGGGTGTATATATATTTAGAATAGTTAGATCTTCTCGTTTCATTGATCCTTTTTCCATTATGTAATGCCCTTCTTTATCTCTTTTGATTTTTGTTGGTTTAAAGTTCATTTTATCAGAGACTAGGATTGCCACCCCTGCTTTTTTTTTTTTTTTTTTGCTCTCCTTTTGAATTTGAGGATTGTTTTTTCTAATTCTGTGAAAAATGACATTGGTAATTTGATAGAGATTGTGTTGAATCTGTAATTACTTTGGACAATATGGTGATTTTAAGATATTGATTCTTCCAATCCATGAGCATGAGATTTTTTTTTCCATTTGTTCATGTCATCTACGATTTAGTTTTTTTGTTGTTTTTTGTTTGTTTGTTTGTTTGTTTGTTTGTTTGTTTGTTTGTTTTTAGACAGGGTCTTGCTCTGTTACTGAGGCAAGAGTGCAGTAGTACAATCATGGCTCACTGCAGCCTCAACTTCCCAGGCTCAAGTGATCCTTCTACTTCAGCTTCACAAGTAGTTGGGACTACAGGCATGGATCACTATGCCTGGCTAATTTTTATCGAGAGGGAGTCTATGTTGCCCAGGCTGGTCTTGAACTCCTAGGCTCAAGCCATCTCCCACCTCGGCCACCCCAAGTGCTGTTATTACAGGCATAAGCCACCATGCCCAGCCTCCTGTGATTTCTTTATTAGTGTTTTGTGGTTCTACTTATAGAGATCTTTTTTCTTCTCTGGTTTAATATATCCCTAGGTGTTTTTGATTATTTGTTTGTTTATTTGTTTTTTGTTAATTTTGGGGGTAGCTACTGTTAATGAGATTACCTTCTTGATTTGGTTCTAAGCTAGATTATTACCGGTATACAGAATGCTACTGATTTTTGTATGTTGATTTTGTATCCTGCAGCTTTACTATATTTATTTATCAAATCTCAGAATTTTTTGGTGAACTCTTTAGGGTTTTCCAGACATAATCTCATATCATAAGTGAGCAGAAATAATTTAATTTCCTCTTTTCCTATTTGGATGCCTTTTTTTTTTTTTTTTTTTTTTTTTTTTTTTTTGGAATGTCTGATTGCTCTGGCAAGGACTTCCATGGAATTTTCTTTACAAAACACTGCATTTAGTAAATTGGTGAAATTATTCGTATTAGTAAATAAATGAAATTACTCCTTTTTTATCTTTGACCTCTCAGGGATGATTTTTCTCTTTTTTTGAAAGTATTGAATAAATGAAAAAACAAAAATGACTCAATTTATTTTGTTGATACTGAGTATCTCATTCCAAAACTTTCAGCATGTTAAGGACACAAGAATAATAAAGTTGAGGAGCAGCCTTTCTTTAAAGCAAAATTTTCTTTCTAAAAATTATTGACCTAACTGAAAAGGCATCATTAATTTGGAGGGACTATAGGTAGAGCTGGTTTAATGACAGGCATAGTCACAAAGCTTACGCACACAGTCACAGAAGACGTAAAATTTCAGTTAACTAACTAGGGTTGAACCCTAAAACAATTAATGAACAAAAGAATGTTGTGATTTCTTAAGCACTAGGATTAGGAGTCCTTGGCAAATACAAAATTATTCACACCATTTACACATTTTAGAACATCTGAAGAGTAAGTGAAACCATGGTGGTATTTACTAAGCACAAACTGACTTATCAATTAAATGCAATGTTCTACTAACAGGAAATGCAGCGACTGCCTCTGTGTGTAATCTTCTATAAATTTCCCTGGAGTTTTTAAGTGAGCTATTCTCCTATTAAGGAAGCTGTCAAACAGCTAGAATAATGAAGAGGAATGGAAAGGAAAGGAGGCTTGTACAGATATACGAAGATTTTTAGAAAGACAAACAAGTCTCTAAGAATTACATTAAGGGTAGAGATTCCCTTTATTTGTAGGAACACTTCTATGGTTAACTACATTGTCTAATATTAGTAAGAAACTTAAGTTGTTTATGTCTGCCAGATGATCCACAGACATACATCTAGCTAAGCTTCTAAATTAGCAGTGCCTAACATGTAGGAGCTCAATCTTTGAAAATAAATAAGAAGAAGGGTCAATTTAATCCTGAGAGTTCACCGTGAATGGTAAGTATGTTTCAATTTTAAGTACCTACTATGTAATAGACTTCATGGTAGAATCTAGCCATTTGGAACGAATTTTAAGTGCTTTGGCATTTAATGTTCATAAGACATGAAAATGTTGATCCATCTTTTCATATAGTTGTCAAAGTGTAACAATGGTAACTGAAGATAAATTCAGAGTCCCTCTTCCCATGCAATGCAGGGGAAATTATACTTTGTATTTACAAGTTGACAGCATCATTTATCATACAGTTTGCAGGATGATTGGTTCATAGGATTAAAATGAGTCTAGCCTTTTCCAGTCTTAAAACAAAAGTCATGTTCCTATTATTAAAAAATTTGCAGAAAGTATATATAATTGTATTAATACTTGGTGCTGACGACCAGTGTTTTATAGATGAACTGAGGTATAACAAGTTTCTTTAATTTCTGTAGTAATTAAGCACCTTGGTTGTGGTCCAGCCAAGTTTCTATGTATAGAAAAACACCCACAAATGTCTAAAAATATAGACATTAATATCTGTATCTAGAATGATCTTGCAAAGATGGTATACCAGACACTGTCTGTACCCCAACCACATTCCCCAGAGGCCTTACCATTACTGTGCAAGCCAGACTTCCAAACTGCCTTAGGGCTTTTTCTGGAGCTAAAGCCCACTCTGCCAGTACATACAGCAGACTGGAGTATGAGGGAATCAACAGATAATCCCTCACACTAAGGAACAGCCCTTAACTAATATCTGACAGGGATTTGTATATAATAGATACCCTAGCTGCTTGGTCACTGGGGGTGACAGAGATTAATTGACACTGACTGATTCTATACCGACACATGGAGTTGCCAGTGAGATTAAGGTACTAGCTTGTTAATGCATTCTTTATTAACTATCTTACCTTCACTGCCTTTTTTCCTTACTGCCCTTCTGATGCTTTCTGGAATCATCTCTGAAATAAACCACTTAAACCTAAAAGTGAATTCATGTTTGGGGGCCTCTTCTAGGGGAACATAAACTAGACAGAATTGTTAAGCCCTTATAATATTCATTGTTATTTACTTTACTAGTAATACATTTAGCATTAAGAACTCCATGACGCGTGATATAGAATGTAATTTCAGATAGATTTTAAAAATAGCTTTATTAGGGGGCGAGAAAGAATGCCAGTCAGAATTTAATTTGGGAACATCACTTTATAGACAAAAAAGTAAAACCAAAAAATGATGAAATCAGTTTCCTAATATCATACAGCTAGTCGATTATTTAGTTACAAGAATTGTTTATAAAAATCTAACATTTAAAAAAAAATCAGTATCAGACCTAGGATAGCATCCCACTTTGCTGACTCTTAAAAGTGGCTCTTTTTGTGATACTGTCCTGAATGGCATTCTTGTTTGTGCAGGTAAGATTAATGAATGGCAGAGGGTATCCCAGAAAGCAATAGAGAGTGGGAGAGAGTGAGCAGATAATATGCCTATATATAATTTATGAGTCTGATGTTTAAATAAGTCAAATTCTCTATTCTATGATTTGTTAACTTGCACACATAAGTCTAGTAGGAAGGGGCTGAGATCTGCACAGTTGAATGACAAGAGGAAGAACTATCTGCAATCTGTTAACCTTTAAAATTGAACTTCTGTATCTTCAGTTGGACCAGTAGACTTATTTCACACATTGCGGAAGACAGCGTGGTGATTCCTCAAGGATCTAGAACCAGAAATACCACTTGACCTAGCAATCTCATTACTGGGTATAAACACAGAGGATTAAAAATCATTCTACTATAAAGACACATGCACTTGCATGTTTATTGTAGCAGTATTCACAATAGCAAAGACTTGGAATGAACCCAAATGTCCATCAATAATAGACTGGATTTTTAAAAATTGGCCCATATACACCATGGAAAACTATGCAGCCATAACAAATAATGAGTTCATGTCCTTTGCAGGGACATGGATGAAGCTGTAAACCAGCATTCTCATCAAACTAACACAGGAACAGAAAACCAAACACCGCATGTTCTCACTCACAAGTGGAAGTTGAACAATGAGAACACATGGATACAGGGAGGGAAGCATCACACACTGGGGTCTGTGGGGGGTTGGAGAACTAATGGAGGGACAGCATTAGGAGAAATACCTAATGTAGATTACGGGTTGATGGGTGCAGCAAACCACCATAGCACATGTATACCTATGTAACAACCCTGCACGTTCTGCACATATATTCCAGAACTTAAAGCATAACAAAAATAAATAAGTAAAATAAAATAAGGATGGTGAAGTTGAGGATGGGGGCAGTCCTAAACATTATCAAAATGTAACCACTAGCTCCAGATTGCTATAATTCTAAGAAAGACACAGTTGGAGGTCTGGCAAATATGAGGAACCTGTTGATTCATATGTCTTCATGTGAAATAACATGCTTTCACCTTACCTTTACAAACACCAGTTTCATCACTAACTTTTATTTCATCCCACTCCTCTTCCCATGACTAAATAGAAAATAGCCTTTGTTTCTTCTTTGCAAAATATATAGAAATAAATATCTAAAAATAAAATTATTGCTCTTAAGCATAATCAAGCCAGACTGAAAAATAAAAAGTCATTAATTTGTACGGGTCATTAAAAGCAGGAGAAACTTAGAAGTCCAATTTTGGTTAACTAATTCCTCCATAGTTTTCTACCAAGTGGATCTATTCTATTAAATAGACATTGCCTAATTTAAAAACCAATATTCTATTGTTAGACACTCAGGTTATATTTAATATTTGGCTATCATAAATAATACTAAAATTAACATTCTTATAAAGAAATTTTTAGCCATGTCTCAGGGTTTTCTTTGGGGGGCGAAGGATAAGTTCCTGAGGAATATGCTGAATAAGAGAGTTAAAGTAGAAGTTTTTGATGTATATATGGTCATAATGGTTGGTTTATTTTCTTCCTACCAACAGGGAATAAACATTCCCATGTTAACATATTCCCATCAATCTTGAGTATTATTAATTTTATAAACTTTGTAAACTTTCTTGAACCTTTCTCTTTTTTAATCATCCATTAGTAACGACATTTTTGTGAATTCCCTGTTCATGATGCCACTTAAATTATGTATCACTGTGATTTTGTTTTTCTTATTGAATAATTTTCACACCTTTTATAGTATACTTTCAGAAAAATTTTACTAAAGATAGTGCTGACTGAATCAATCCATACCTTGTTACTGAATTTAATGGTAATATATTTACTGTTAACAAATTCCATGAAGTAAAATATAGAATATAGAATGCAATTTTAGATCAATGTTTTAAAAAATAATTTCAAGATATCATCCATTTAGTTTAATAACATAGTTTTGTTTGTTTGTTTCACATTGTTTTACACTTCATTTACTATGAGAAATGGTTGTTCAAATGTTGTAGAGGCAGTATAGAAACTGCTCTGAAAGCAGATTGCCCGGATCCAAATCCTAACTCACTGCTTAGTAGCTGAATGATCCTGAGGAGTTTAATTAAACTTCCTTTACCTCACTTTTCCTATCTGTAAAATGGGAATAACGATATTAATGTCTGCATCATATGGTTTTAGTGAGGATGAATTAATTCATTTAAAGTGTTTAAAGTAGTATCTACCATACAGTAAGCACTTGAAAATGTTATCCAATTATATAGATTATAGCACTATTACTATTGTTGTATATTGGGAGCATGCTAACAAAGGGATTTAATATTATATGTTCTTGTTTTCATATATTAGCTTTCTTATATACTAATTGCACGCATATGAGGAAGTTACTTAGCATTGTGTGTGTCCGTTTTTCTCATCTAAAATATGAAGATAAAATATTTCATGTGATTTTTGTAGAAATTAATTGAACATATCTATACCTAAAGTACTTACAATAATGCCTAGAACATACCTCATTATGGAATTCAACAAATGTGAGCCATTATTACCTATTTTGGTTGTATCTTGTATTTATTAGTGATATGCTATATTAATAGATTTTCTTATAGTAATTCTCATTGCATTTATAGAATAAATCTTTCTTCGAACTTTTTAATGTACTCTTAAATTAGATTTATTAGTTCTTTTATTAGTATTTTAAATCTATAATCATAAATTAATCTGTATTTTGTTCTTGTGCTCAGTTTTTATATATGCTGTTTTTCTAGAATTAGTTAGAAAGCTTCCTTGCTATTTAACTACTTTGGAAATGAGCACCAATCATGAAAATTACCTACCTTTGAATGTTTAAACGTATTTGATTTTAACCCTACCTGAGTTTGTATTATTAAAGTTAATTCTTTGACAACATTTTAGTTTATTCCAAGGTGTGAGTCTATTCATGTTTTCAATTTCTAATTGGATCAATTTAGGTAATTTATGTGGTAGAAAGAGAAAACTACAAGACTATATTCTTTAATTCAGCTAGAAATTGCAAATATGAGCTTACATTCTTCTGTTAATACAGCTGTTTTAAGAAAACAAAGCCCTGTGCTAGCCATCACTTCTCATTAAATTGATGAGGCAACTTTATTCTTCCAGTTGTTCAGGGCAAGATCTTTGAAGATATTCTAGATTCTTCTCTCTTGTGGTATCTAATCCATCAGCAAATCATCTGACATATATCTGAAATTCAATTGCCTCACCACCTCCACTCTTCCCTAAATTCTGGCCTATCGTTATCTCTCACCTGGAGTATTTCATTAAACTTCTGATGGATCTTCCTACTTTTTCTCTTGACTCTTGTAGTATAGACTGGGGTGCACTACCCAGACCTTCCAGTCAGAACCAAAGCTTTCAATTCCCCAGCTACCAGGATTGTTGGCTGCTGACAGTGCATATTTGAGTCTCTCTCAAGAAATTGCTCTCAGCTCAAAGGGATTTCCTTCACCAACAGTTACACCTGTTTCCCAAAAGTAGACAGCTTCTAATTGAGACAGCCAAGTGAGAGGGCCCTGGAGAAACCCCAACCAGCCTGTCCACTGGGGTAGAACCTCAGCAAATTCACGACATTTGCAGCAGTGAGGAGCCTGGCCCCTCTTCTTCCTGTATGGAGCCTGGGATTCAAGTAGTGAGCAGGAAGCACTCTAGTAGAGGGATTCTGGACTTGCCAGAGTCCTGTTTCCCCTTTTTTACCTTTTCACTCAGTAAAACCCTGCTTTACTCACCCTTTAAACCATCTGTAAGCCTAAATTTTCATGGCTGTGGGATGAACAGAAACCCGGTTTTTAGATGAACTAAGGAAAAGTTCTGCAACATTTCTGGCGTCCAACATGGGGCTCAAAAAATCAGTGAATTAAATGGGTACTCAAAATCTCTCACTGTTGCTCCTAAGCATTTTCATCCTTGGATTTCTGAGGGTGGGGAAATCGTGCCATCAAACCCTGTCACTCTTGGAGGTCAGAGGAAAGGCCCTTTTCTTCCTTTTTCAGGATGGACAGATGAGTGAGGTCTCCTTGCTCCCCATCCCCTCTGTGTGGGGGCTGTGTGCATGGTCCAAGGGTCCCACGCAGCTGGCTGGTTTGCTCCCAGACACAAACCACAGCAGCCTTCTCCCTCCCCAGCCAAGGGGTTCAGCTTTTGTGGACAGTAATTAAGCTTTTTCCCTGGTGAAGGAACCTCTTTCATAAGAATAAGAGGTTCTTTCCCAGGTATTTTTAAAACTGCTTTTCTTCCCCTTCTCTACCCATCAGCAGTTAACCTTTAACTTTTTTCCTTTTAGAAGATGTTTCTACTAGACCAGGCCCCTCAACTAACACTGTTTATACTCTCTGTAAAGTTTTTGTTGTGAAAAAGGATTTGTGGGGCCAGTCTTTGGCTATGGCCAAACTGGCGTGCTTTTCATGTTTGTATAATTTGTGCTACAAGCCTCTATCTTGCTTTACATTCTGGGGGCATGCCTGTTAATTGCTTGGCAAGGTTTTGATTAGCAACCCTGCCTTAGGAGATGAGCCCTCTCTAGTTCAATATCTGCATGTTTTCCTAGCCCTGTCCCACAGCCACTGGGTTTTCTTTCACCTATGTGTATACTCTATGTGATGTCTGTAAAAAGAGCTGTGATTAATTTGGCCTAAAGAAAGATGCTTGGATCAACTATTTTTTTAAAGGGAAGATAAAAGCAGTGGTATCTTTCAGATCACATGACTTTAATATTTGAGAAATAAAAACAGTCTTAAAAGTTATTGGTAAAATGCAAGTGTCATTAAAATGTAAATAGATGAACTGAACTATGCAGGTCAGATGCAAACTTTGCTAAGGGTTTTGAGGTTACAAACTGGTTTTGGGATTTTGAAAAGTATTTCACTTGCTGGCTTCACAACCAGTAAGGCCTGGCAACATATGGAACTAACCATGCCCTTAATTAAAAAGGCAAACCTTGGCTGCAGTTAGCACACAATTAAAGCAACTTACCAAGTTTCACCTTAAAGTTAAACATCGCTAGGAGTTAACTGAAACTACTAAAACATATTTACTTGAAACGTGTAAGAACAGCAAAAGGTGTTTTTGAGTAAAAGGTTATAAAAAGGCATGGAAATGTAAATTTTTGCCTAGGGTTAAAGGATTGTTCTGAGTTCAGTTAGGAAAAAGCTGAAGGTTCAAACAAGTAGTGGAACAATTGTTGAAATCAATCTTGCAGAAGAGGTTCTTCATGTGAACATACTGACTAAATTCATAAGAGGGTATTACATGCTTTTTCTGTAAATTAAACATTCAAATAAAAACATTACAAGGTTTTCTTAAGGCACAAATCTGCTCTTTGGCAACATTTGTAAAGGGTTATAAAAGGTTTTAGCTTCTTTAAAATTTCAGAGTCATGGAGGGATCCAAGATGGCCGATTAGGAGCAGCTAAGGATTGCAGCTCCCAGTAAAAGTATGGAGGGTGAGTGGAAGCCGCATTTCCAGATGGATATTTATTGCCCACAGACCAGGAGATTCCAAAGTGGAGGAGCCCCACGGTTCACCTGCACAGCTGTTTTGGCTGGCATGGCTGTTTGGCTGGCGCAGCTGTTTTCGCCGGAGCAGCTGTTTTGCCAGCACCCCGCGCGGCTGTTCTCCGTACAAAATACGTGGGCCTGGGGGCTCTTTTAGCTGGTGATTGGAGCTCCTGGGAGACCGAGTCACCCATTCAACTGATTAAAAAGGGGACTGAAACAGGGAGCCAGGCCAGCAGATTCCCAGGCAAAAAAGCACCACAAATCTCAGTGATGCTGTTTCAGCTGGCACAGTGGGTTGCCAAATGGAAAATCACACAGATCCTGGCACCTTTTCAACAGGTGATTGGAACACCTGGGAGACAGAGTTGACCGTACAACAACAACAACAAAAAACAAGGGCTCTGAGACAGGGAGCCTGGTGATCAGGCTCATCTGGTCCCACCCTCACAAAAAAAAAAAAAGAAAGAAAGAAAAACAAAACAAACAAAAAAAAAAACAACAATCAGAAACGTTCTGGATTGAGAGTTTCACAGCAAGCATAGCTGAACCCAGGACAGTCCAGCTCGGTGGGGGAGGGGCACCTGCAATTACCAAGGCATTCCACAACCAAGGAGATACTTTGCCATTGCTGAGGCAGCCCACCATTGCCGAGGCAGCCTGCCATTACAGAGAGAGTCCGCCATTATTGAGGTGGGCGGCCATTGCCAAGGCAGTTCTAACTATACCCGTATACACAGGACTGCAGGGAAGTTCACACGGCAGCTGGGCAGAGACCACAGCAGCTCAGCAAAACCTCTGCAGGCAGACAGTGACTAGGCGCCGCCTCGCTGGGCAGGCCAGGCCTGAAAAAAGGCAGCGGCACAACAGAAACTCATAAATAAAGCCCTAACTCCCTGGGACAGAGCACCTGGGGAAAAAAGAAGGGGTTATGAGTTCTGCTGCAGCAGACTTAAACGAACCTGCCCAGCAGCTCTGAATGAACAACAGAACTCACAGCTCAGCACTTGAGCTCCAATTAAGGACAGATTGTCTCCTCAAGTAGCTCCGTGACCCCCATATATCCGAAGAGTCATCTTATAAAGGAGAGCTCAGACTGACATCTGGCAAGTATCCCTCTGGAACAAAGATAGCAGAAGAAACTGGCTTCTTCTTACTGTTCTGTAGCCACTGCAGGTGATCCCCAGGCAAGTAAGGCCTGGAATGGACCTCAGCAGTCTTACAGCAGAGGGGACAGACTGTTAGAAGTAAAACTAAGAAACAGAAAGAAATAATTTCATCATCAACAAACTGGACATCCACTCAAAGACCCAATCTAAAAGTTAACAACTACAAAGACGACAGGTAGATAAATCCACAAAGATGGGAAGAAATCAGTGCAAAAAGGATGAAAACATCTGAAACCAGAGTGCCTCTCGTCCTACAAGGGATCACAACTCCTCACCAGCAAGGAAACAAGGCTGGATGGAGAATGAGTGTGATGAATTGACAGAATCAGGCTTAAGAAGGTGGATAATAAGAAACTTTTCTGAGATAAAAGAACATGTTCTAAACCAATGCAAAAAAATAAGAACCTTGAAAAAAGATTTGATCAAATGCTAATGAGAATAAACAACTTAGAGAGGAATATAAGAGAATTGATGGATCTGAAAAACACAGCACGAGAACTTCACGAACCATACACAAGTACCAACAGCTGAATTGACCAAGCAGAATAAAGGTTATCAGAGGTCGAAGATCAACTCAATGAAATAAAACAAGAAGGCAAGATTAGAGAAAAAAGGGTAAAAAGGAATGAACAAAGTCTCCAAGAAATATGGGACTATGTGAAAAGACCTAATCTACATTTGATAGGTATACCTGAATGTTACAGAGAGAATGAATCCAAGCTGGAAAATACTCTTCAGGATATTATCCAGGAAAACGTCCCCAACCTAGCAAGGCAGGCTAATATTCAAGTCCAGGAAATACAGAGAATGCCACAAAGATATTCCTCAAGAAGAGCAACCCCAAGGCACATGATCGTCTGATTCACCAGGGCTGAAATGAAGGAAAAAATGCTAAGGGCTGCCAGAGAGAAAGGTCAGGTTACCCACAAAGGGAAGCCCATCAGACTCACAGCAGATCTCTCACAAGTGAAGGAAAAATAAAAGCCTTTGCAAACAAGTAAGTACTCAGAGATTTCATCACCACCAGGCCTGCTTTATGGGAGCTTCTGAAAGAGGCGCTAAACATAGAAAGGAACAACCAGTACCAGCCACTCCAAAAACATACCAAACGGTAAAGAGAATTTACACAATGAAGAAACTGCATCAACTGATGGGCAAAACAGCCAGCTATCATCAAAATGGCAGGATCAAATTCATACATAATAATATTAACCCTAAATGTAAATGGGATAAATACCCCAATCAAAAGACACAGACTGGCAAATTGGATAAAAACCCAAAAGCCATCAGTGTGCTGTATCCAGGAAACCCATCACACATATAAGGATACACAAAAGCTCAAAATAAAGGGATAGAGGAAGACTTATCAAGCAAATAGAGGAAAAAAAAAAGCAGCAGTTGCAATTCTCATCTCAGATAAAATAGACTTTAAACCAACAAAGATCAAAAGAGACAAAGAAGGACATTACATAATGGTAAAAGGATAAATGCAACAAGAAAAGCTAATGATACTAAATATATATGCACCCAATACAGGAGCACCCAGATACATAAAGCAAGCTCTTAATGACTTACAAAGAGACTTAGACTCCAACACAATAATACTGGGA
Source organism: Saimiri boliviensis (assembly GCF_048565385.1). Classification (NCBI taxonomy): domain Eukaryota; kingdom Metazoa; phylum Chordata; class Mammalia; order Primates; family Cebidae; genus Saimiri; species Saimiri boliviensis. Next base: position 16,105,560 of record NC_133454.1, on the reverse strand, counting down.
GACTTTAACAACCCATTGTCAATATTAGACAGATCAACGAGAAAGAAAATTAACAAGGATATCTAGGACTTGAACATAGACCTGGACCAAGCAAACCTAACAGACATTTACAGAACTCTCCACCCCAAATCCACAGAACATACATTCTTCTCAGCACCACATCACACCTAACTCTAAAACTGACCACATAATTGAAAGTAAATCACTCCTCAGCAAATGCAAAAGAATGGAAATCTTAATAAACAGTCTTTCAGACGACAGTGCCATCAAATTAAAACTCAGAATTCAGAAACTCAGAACCACACAGCTTCATGGAAACTAAACAACTGGCTCTTGAATATTGACTGGATAAACAATGAAATGAAGGAAGAAATAAAGATGTTCTTCGAAACCAATCAGAAAAAAGACACTACATACCAGAATCTCTGTGACACATTTAAAGCAGTGTCTCAAGAAAAATATATAGCAATGAATGCCCACATGAGAAGCAAGGAGAGATCTAAAATCGACACCCTATTGTCAAAATTCAAAGAGCTAGAGGAGCACGATCAAAAAAATCTCAAAACCTACCAGAAGACAAGAAATAACTAAGATCAGAGCAGAACTGAAGGAGATAAAGACACAAAAAACACTTCAAAACATCAATAAAACCAGAGGCTGGTTTTTAGAAAAGATCAACAAAATAGACAGGCTACTAGTCAGATTAATAAAAAAGAAAAGAGAGAAGAATCAAATAGATGCAATAAAAAATAATAAAGGGGATATCACCACAGATTCCACAGAAATACAAACCATCATCAGAGATTATTACAAACAACTCTACGCACATAAACTAGTAAACCTGGAAGAAATGGATACATTCCTGGACACTTGCATCCTCCCAAGCCTAAACCAGGAAGAAGTTGAAACCCTGAATAGATCAATAACAAGGTCTGAAGTTGAGGCAGAAATTAAGAGCCAACCACCCAAAAAAAAAAGCCCAGATACAGATGGGTTCACAGCCGAATTCTAGCACACATACAAAGAGGAGCTGGTTCCATTCCTTCTGAAACAATTCCAAACAATCCAAAAAGAGGGAATCCTTCCCAAATCATTTTATGAATCCAACATCATCCTGATACCCAACCTGGCATAGACTCAGCAAGAAAAGAAAACTTCAGACCAATATCCATGATGAACATAGATGCAAAAATCTTCAATAAAATACTGGCAAACCGATTGCAACAGCACATCAGAAAGCTTATCCACAATGATCAAGTAGGATTCATCGTGGGGATGCAAGGCTGGTTCAACACATGCAAGTGGATAAACATAATTCACCAGATAAACAGAACCAAAGACAAAAACCACATGATTATCACAATTGATGCAGAGGCCTTTGATAAAATTCAACAGCACTTTATGCTAAAAACCCTCAATAAACTAGGTATTGACAAAATGTATCTCAAAATAATAAAAGCTATTTATGACAAACCAACAGCCAATATCATACTGAATGGGCAAAAACTGGAAGCATTCCCTTTGAAATCTGGCACTAGACAAGGATGGCCTCTCTCACCACTCCTATTCCATATAGTATTGGAAGTTCTAGCCAGAGCAATCAGGCAAGAAAAAGAAACGGCAAGAAAAAGAAACAAATTGTATTCAAATAGGAAAGGAGAAAGTCAAATTGTCTCTATTTGCAGACGACACAATTGTAAATCTAGAAGACCCTATGGTCTCTGCCTAAAATCTCCTGAAACTGATAAGCAACTTTAGCAAAGTCTCAGGATACAAACCAATGTGCAAAAATCACAAGCATTCCTATACACCAATAACAGACTTAAAGACAGCCAAATCAAGAATGAACTGCCATTAACAATTGCTAAAAGAGAATAAAATACCTAGGAATACAACTGACAAAGAATGTAAAGGATCTCTTCAAGGAGAACTACAAACCACTGCTCAAAGAAATAAGAGAGGACACAAACAGATGGAGAAACATTCCCTGTTCATGGTTAGGAAGAATCAATATTGTGAAAATGGTCATGCTGCCCAAAATAATTTACAGATTCAATGCTATCCCCACCAAGCTATCAGTGACCTTCTTCACAGAACAGGAAAAAAAAAACACCTTAAACTTCATATGGAACCAAAAGAGAGCCCGCATAGCCAAGTGAATTCAAAGCAAAAAGAACAAAGCTGGAGGCATCACACTACCAGACTTCAAATTAAACTACAAGGCTAAGGTAATCAAAACAGCATGGTACTGGTACCAAAACAGAGATATAGACCAATGGAACAGAACAGAGCCCTTGGAGGCAACACAACACATCTACAAGAATCCGATCTTTGACAAACCTTACAAAAACAAGCAATGGGGAAAGGAGTCCCTGTTTAATAAATGGTGTTGGGAAAACTGGCTAGCCATGTGCACAATGCAGAAACTGGACCCCTTCCTAACACCTTACACTAAAATTAACTCCAGATGGATTAAAGACATAAACATAAGACCTAACACCATAAAAACCACAGAAGAAAATCTAGTCAAAACCATTCAGGACATAGGCGTAGGCAAGGACTTCATCACCAAAACGCCAAAAGCATTGGCAACAAAAGCCAAACTAGACAAATGGGACCTAACCAAACTCCAAAGCTTCTGCACAGCAAAGGAAACAGTCATTGGAGTGAATCAGCAACCAACAGAATGGGAAAAAATTTTTGCAGTCTACCCATCTGACAAAGAGCTGATATCCAGAATCTACGAACTAAAACAGATGTACGAGAATAAAACAAGCCCATTCAAAAGTGGGCAAAGGATATGAAGAGATACTTTACAAAAGATGGCATACATGAAGCCAACAAACATATGAAAACACGCTCATCATCACTGGCCATTAGAGAAATACAAATCAAAACTACCTTGAGATACCACCTCACGCCAGGTAGAATGGCGATCATTAAAAAATCTGGAGACAACAGATGCTGGAGAGGATGTGGAGAAACAGGAACACTTTTACACTATTGGTGGGATTGTAAATTAGTTCAACCATTGTGGAAGACAGTGTGGTGATTCCTCAAGGACGTAGACATAGAAATTCCATTTGATCCAGCAATCCCATTACTGGGTATATATACAAAGAATTATAAATCATTCTGCTGTAAGGACACAGGCACAGGAATGTTCACTGCAGCACCATTTACAATAGCAATGACCTGGAACCAACCCAAATGCCCATCGATGATGGACTGGACAGGGAAAATGTGGCACATATACACCATGGAATACTATGCAGCCATCAAAAACAATGAGTTCGTGTCCTTTGTAGGGACATGGATGAACCTGGAAACCATCATTCTCAGCAAACTGACACAAGAACAGAAAATCAAACACTGCATGTTCTCACTCATAGGTGGGTGTTGAATAATGAGAACATATGGACACAGGGAGGGGAGCATCACACACTGGGGTCTGTTGGGGGGAAATAGGGGAGGGACGGTGGGGGGTTGGGAGTTGGGGAGAGATAGCAAGGGGAGAAATGCCAGATATAGATGATGGGGAGGAAGGCAGCAAATCACACTGCCACATGTGTACCTATGCAACAATCTTGCATGTTCTTCACATGTATCCCAAAACCTAAAATGCCATAAAGTAAAAAGAAAAATAATTTCTGAGACATTGTTTTGGCAAAATTATTAACTTATAGTTAACTGGAATTTTATTTTATAATATCAAGTGTTTTACACCTCAAACATTTAACAGCCTTCCCAAAATCAAACTTCAGTTTCAAAATTATGGTCCCTGGCATTGGCTTTTTGGGTACCTCAGAGGCCCCCTGAAATATCCAGAAAAGAGAGGCAAACAGGATTATTTGACATGTTTAGGTATATGGGATTGCCAAAATGATGTTCAATCTTCTGTACGTTATATTTTGGTGAATAAAGCTAATATATGTTCCAAATTGTATGGGATTTCTAAAATTCTAATGTCTAAGTATATTCTACCAACCACAATTAAGGTTATTATGGTAAGTTATTGTAAGCCATGGAGCTAACCAAACTCCTTTGACAAGCATGTTTCTAACTGTAACTACCCTTGACATTTTATTATTCACAGACAATTGTTGTCTTGTTTTAATCCTTTTCCAGGATGGTTTATAACAAGCTATAGAACTTTAACAGGTGCTCTCAAATACAATCTTCTGAAAACTTTAGCTATTGTGACAGTAGTATACAGGAACATGTTCAGGACTCATGAAGAACTGAAATGTTCACATGAATAGCAAGCAAAACAGGAGTTAACTAAATGTAGTGAACTCAGGAAGCTAAACAAAATTTGAAGCATATTTCTTTCTCTCTGCCTGGTTGCTCCAGAATTTGAAAACAATCTGTGAGTATTCTTATGACAATATAGTTATGTGCATCTGTGCAATAGGATTCTTTTTTTTTTTTTTTGCAACAGGATGCAATTGAAGAAAGTGGTTATTCTACCAAGGCTTTAGCTGGTAGGGCATGGTTCCCTTTAAGGATTCAAGCTCAACTCACAAAGCCAATAAAAGCCCCATGGGGAAACTGGCCTCATACCTCTGTCTATGCAGTCCCTGTACAGGGTTCCTGATTTGTGGTCAGTAAAGAATGTCACTTTCTAACAGGGACAGGAGCTCCAAGTTTATCTTGGGTACTTAAGAGGAGAGGATCATCCAACTCACAGGTATTTGAGGATGCAAATCCATGGTTAGGCTTGGTTTTAAAAGGTCTTATCTGTGATACCTTGTGTACACACTTCCAATAAAGCCAATCCAAAAGGCCAATGTAGAAACAGTTATTCTTACTGTACCTTATGCAAATAATCAGGCAAAGTATAAGACTAAAACCTATTTTGCAAACCACTCAGTCCTATCATAATTTTATTTAACAAAAATGAGAACTAAAGAGAGAGAAATTATGTTTCAAAACTTACACAATTGTCACTAAATTCTAAACTCACTAATTGTTTTTAAGTTTTTTGCCTACATTTTAGACTAACTCTGCTTGTTCCTGTGAACCAACCAGCAATCTCCAGCTTTAACTCCAAAAGAACACAAGGGTAATACAAAATTCTGGATCAATATTCTAGTTCTGACCAATTAGCCTGCAAATCCTTCCAGGTGATAATAAGCAGAATACCTATCAGTTGGAAGTTTCCTTTGTGGGAAAGTAAGATCAAGGGAGCTAACCAAAGCTAAGCATCAGGCACCAAAATCCTAGCAAGCATAACTATAGCTACCAATTATCTTGATGTGTAACAAGACATCCTTTTCTCTCCCTTGGAGGGGGACTCAATTCCACAGCTTCACTTAGCATTTGGTTTATGATAAGGAGTCCATGCAACCCCTCCACACACCCCCACCCCAAGATACATTTTTGTCTCAGACTCAGTTCCAAGCTTTGAGTCAAAGCCATAGGAAAGAAAACTGGATCTAAGGGATCCAGAGGCAAATGACAATGAAAAACACACAGCTCGGGTGAGCTTAGCTGCTTACTGCCAATTAAGTCAACCCCAAGTTTCCTGTTTCATGGATAAAAGCCACATTAATATCTATGGCATAAATGAGGTTTATGAAACTCTAAGGCTACTGATAGTAGGTGGGAAAGACACATAGTTGAGAATGGATAACTCCTATTCTCCATGCCCTCTCTGCTTCATGGGTACAAGCCTCTTTGCCACTTATGGCAGCACCTGCCAAGGTCGCCAGAACTCAGGAATACAAGAACAGAAGAGGGAAAGAGGATGCTCTTCCCTCTCTTCCTGAAGTACCCTGGGTACCTGTTAGGAAGAGATGGGAACCAGGGATGACTGCTCCCCTCTTTCTAGATGGGTAGCCATTCATCTTCAGTCTGTATGCCCTTCGAATACATCCTGAACCCTTGGGACTCCTTTAAAAAATGCTTTCTTTTTTCCTTCTCCTAGTCAGCTCTCTCTTTACAGATAGCTAATTGTGTCTCCCTACTACAGGACGCTCCCCTCAAATGCATCCTCCAAACCAAAAAGAGTTAATTTCCCAAACCTTAAACAGGTCAACGTAGGTTTGGGCTCAGGGGAAAGGAACCCAGAAACCCAACATTCTGGCCAAAGGGTAAAGGTTGTTTTAATCAGTCAGTTTTTTTGCCTCCCTCTCCCTGTACAAACTGATAAAAAGCCTTGGAATTTTTGAGCTGTTCTTACCCCTCCCTTTGTTTCATTTTTATACATGTCTTTTAATAACTCAGTTTTTCTCTTCTTGCATTCAGGCCATCAAACTCCAGTCATGCAACCAAGCCTCTGAAGATAGCCCCTTCTGCCAGGTACTCTTAGGCCACTAGGGAAGGGTAGCAGCTGCCATTTCCCCAAAACAGCGCCCCCTGTCAGCAGGAAACATTTAAGATCCGTCTTCTTCCTTACCCTTAATCTAACAGCAGTTTGAAGTACTTCTTTAGAGAGAGGAATGAGACAGTCAGATGGGAGGGAGAAACTCCAACCAGCCTGCCCACTGGGGTGAAGGCTTAGGAACTTCACTACATTTGCAGCAGGAAGGAACCTGGCCCCTCTTCTTCCTGTGTGGAACCTGGGATTCAAGCGGCGGGCAGGGAGCACTCTAGCAAAGGGACTCTGGCCTTGCAAGAGTCCCTGTTTTCCCTTTTTTTCCTTTTTCACCCAATAAAACCCTGCTTTACTGACCCTTTAAACCATCTGTGAGCCTAAACTTTTGTGGCTGTGGGGCAGACAAGAACCCCGTCTTTAGCTCAACTAAGGAAAAATCCTGCAATGTAATGACTAGTCAGTGTAAGATCTGGCCCCTTTGCCTCAATTTAGAGCAACTCCGAAAGGATATCTGAGCTCTAGAGCTCCTATGGATCAATGGAGGACGTTATGATAGCCACTTTGCATTCAACTCATCACTCTGCCCCATCCTACATTATCACTAACTCACAAGTATTGCTCCTGAGCACACACCCTAATAAACTTTCTATGTGCAAATTCCGCATTTCAGAATCTGCTTTTCAGGACCACTGACCTGATACTTGGTGCAAGGAATTATATGAAAAAAGAAAGAAAGAAAGAAAGAAAGAAAGCAGACAATTTTTGAACTGCAACAACCAGTGGCTTCCTGGACAATGAGAACCTCATTGGTGGTGTAAGTAAAAACCGATAATTCTTAGGGTAAAATAATGATGAAATTACTAAAATGTTCACCTGTGATAAACTGGGAGAAAAAAACCAGAGGGAAGGAATGCACTGGTAGTTATATCAGTTATGAAAGAGGTTTGGGAGAAATAATAATTACAAAAAACAATGGATTTGAATGGATGTTGTTGAATGTGATCAAAGGTTTAGAGAAAGACAATTCAAGACTAAAGGTCTTGAGATCACCCATTTGAGGCAAAACGTGAAAGTCAGAGAACTCCAGAGCTATAAAAATACTTATGTCCTACAGCCAGAAAGCAGGCAATCAGGCGCAGGACCCAATTATAAGGATAGCAGAACTCTAGCAAAGGTTGAATCCACTTATTGGGAATCATGGGGAGAGAGAAAGAAGGCAGATACAACTTGGAAGTGAAAGATTCTTACAGGCTTGACCCTGAAAGGAAAGAAGGAAGCTAATGTTAGAAATCAAAGCTCCTAGAGATGCAATCGAAAGGCACTAAATAAGCTATATGAGCCCCACCTCCACCCTATAAAAAGCACCACATATTTTAATTTTATTTTATAGATTGACTGATTTTGAGATGGAGTCTCACTCTGTCACCCAGGCTGGACTGCAGTGACGCAATCTCAGCTCACTACAACCTTCATCTCCTGGGTTCAAGCGATTCTTCTACCTCAGCCTCCCAAGTAGCTGGGACTATAGGCATGTACCACCACACCTGGCTGATTTTTGTATTTTTAGTGGAGATAGGGTTTTGCCATATTGGCCAGGCTGGTTTCAAACTCCTGACCTCATGTGATCCATCATTCTCAGCCACCCTAAGTGCTGGCATTACAGGTGTGAGCCACCACACTCAGCCAAATATTTTTAAAATAAACTTACCACACAAATAAAAGAGGGCACTGGCACTCAAAACCTAGAAGCCACTCAAGCACCTCATCCTAACTACAAAGAATCTTCTATTATTGCTGATTCAAGAAAAGTTTAAACATTTCCAAATGAAAAGAAAACTAAAAACAATAATTATGTATATCTATAATAAGAAAGAAACAGAAAATCTGATAATGGTATTGAGGTTCCATCACAGACTATCCTTGTTCTTAGGAGATATATACTAAAGCACTTAGGGCTAAAATGTTATAATATTTGCAATTTAATTTCAAATTATTCAGCAAGCACACACAGAGAGTAAATGTTGCAAAATGTTAACAACTGAATAATATAAGAATGTATGTTTTTGTTTTTCCATATTTTAAATTCCTTGTAGGTTTTAGTCTTTTAAAACAGTTTTTGCAAAAAAAAAAAAAAAAAAAAAAAAAAAAAAAAAAAAAAGGGGGAAAAATCTGAACTTGAAGTATGGACACCCATCATTTTTTGCGATATTTACAGAAATCCCTGATACAAAGAGGCATTCAGGTCACCATAAAACAATGTATTCAGTATCCAGTGCACTATGGGAACAGAAGTTGAACAATAAGATGTGAAAGCTGAATCTCAGACCAGACCAGTAGGGAGTCATTTTTCTAGGCCAGACATGATTAAATATTTTCACCAATTTCTAAGTAGTTAAGAAATGAACATTAAATAGTAGAACACCAATAAATATTATTTAGAAGTTAGTGTATACAATTACAATAAACTTTGTAATAAACAATTTATCCTTTACGCTCCATTAAGGGAGTTGTTCCTTTGGTGGACTTTATAAATTCTAAATTATTAAACATCTCGAAGGACTTTTAGAGATGGGTTGCAGGATGGAGTAGATCTTAACTGAAAATTACAATAAAAAGTTATTACCAACGGATCATATAAACAGAAATATGTCTAAATAAAATCTCAGAATTTCTGGGGTCATAGCACAGCTTCACAGTTTACTAGCTGCAAGACCTATAGCAAGTTACTTTACTTCTTTGTTTCTTTGTAAAATAAAAATAATAATGGCACCTACATTTCACCTAATGATCATTACAATGATCAAATTTAAAATATTTAGAATGTTGTATTTCATATAGTAAACCCTAACTGTTCATTATTAAACATAGTTAATTGTATTGTATCTTACACATACTCACATACACACACACACACACATCTCTCTGAAAAGTAGTTAATAACCCAAAGATACTCTTCTGTTTTAAATGACTTTCAATGATGTTTTAAGCCTGTTGAATTGACAAGCTCTCATTCAATCATTTATAAATATTTATAATTCACATATTATATTTGCTATAGTTCAGTAGCAGTTAACAAATATAAATATCTAGATCTTTTTACTTCTTTTTTCCTTTTCACTTCTTTTCTTTTCCCTTTGTTCCTTCTTTTTTTTGAGACAGAGTCTTGCTCTGTTGCCCAGGCTGGAGTGCAGTGGCATGATCTCCACTGCAAGCTCCACCTCCGGGTTCAAATGATTCTCCTACCTCCTATTTTTATTTTTATTTTATAGATTGACTGATTTTGAGATGGAGTCTCACTCTGTCACCCAGGCTGGACTGCAGTGGTGCAATCTCAGCTCACTACAACCTTCATCTCCTGGGTTCAAGCGATTCTCCTACCTCAGTCTCCAGAGTAGCTGGAATTACAGGTGTGTGCCACCATACCTGGCTAATTTTTTGTATTTTTAGTGGAGACAGTGTTTCACCATGTTGGCCAGGCTGGTCTCAAACTCCTGACCTCAGGAGATCCACCTGCCTTGGCCTCCCAAAGTGCTGGGATTACAGCTTCTTTTCTTTTTTGCATCCTGGAACATTTTCTACATTCACAAGGAAGGTGTTACTTCCCTAATTGTAATGATACTGGATATAAACATCTTCATTTCTGACAAAACTGATAACACATCACAGAATAATAATTGTATGACCATGTAGAATATTGGAGAATAAGCAAAATGTATTAAATAACTACCAGGGACTACCATAGTACATACATAGATTTTTACAAGAAATAAAAAGTGATGTGTAGTTTAGCCTAAAGAACTAGATTAAAAACACAAATCTAAAACTGCTCTTTTTTCAACTGGGCATGGTGGCTCATGCCTAACCCCATCACTTTGGGAAGGTGAGGCAGAAAATTCCTTACAGTATTTCAAATATAAGTACTAGAAAAATCAGATCTTTATTTAAAGATTAAGGAACCAACTGCTAGAAAAGAAAAACCAACTTCATCAAGATAATAAATAAAATGTAGTATGATAGTGAGAGTGCTAACCCACTACTAGTCTTTGCATCTTCGGAGGATAGAACAGGAGAGGAAAACAGGATTAAGCTACTGAAAATAAGATAAATTTTTTCCAGTGGGAATGAATACCCAAGAAAAGAATAACACATGTGAGGCTTACTAATTGTCGGGCACTCTTCTAAGCACTTCATACTTACTTAATTCTCAAACAACTCCATGAGATAGGTATTATTATTATCAACCTTTATGGATAATAAATCTAAGCCACAGAGAAATGTAGCCAAAGTCATGTAAGTGTTAGTGGTAGCATATAAACTCTGTCTGGCTATAGAACTCTTGTTGTTAACAATTCAACTCTACCATCTGCCAAAAAGTGAGATTGTATACTCTTTTTGAAGACAGTTTTAAAATATTAATGCAAATATATATTAAATCTATAAGATATAATGAAAGTTTTAGTCTTCAGAAGCAACAGCTAAGCAAGGCATCTAAGAACATAAATGTTGGCATCAAGCATACCAGGTTTTAAGATCTCAATCAACCTACCTGTGTGAACTTGGGCAACTTATTTAACTTCTCTAGTTTCTACCTTCAAGAGAAGGTGACAATGACAGTTTTGAGATGGAAACGGGAGCAAAAGTACAGTATGGTAAGAAAAGCACTGGGTTCAAATGTCTAAAAATTCAGATTATAGCCTCAGCTACTAACCAGCCCTGTTAAATAAAACAGTCAACCCATGAATTAACAAATATTTATAAAACTTCATATATGATACTGTTGTATATACTCTAGGGATACAGCAGTTTAAAAAGACATTGTTCCTTACTTTCTGAGGGCTAATTCATTCAAGTTTGCTCATTGCGTTCCTTCATAATTGGACTCAAGTCCCAAATTAAGGCTTTCTGGCAGTTACAGTCTACAATTCTGAGACAGAACTTGAATGACAATACCATAGTGGCTCTGTTTCTTTGCTAAGTGTGATGTATGTGTGTGTGTGTGTGTGTGTGTGTGTATGCACAAATATATGTATGTAAATATGTGTGTGTATATATGTATGTATATATATATTTCAATTTCTCCTTTTATTAGTTACAAGGAGATTTGTACAGAAAGAAATAGAGACTGAATTTCCAGTTACTACCTACAGCTGCTATAACCAGCTGTTCCCACATATTTTCTCCATGGGACAACATTTTTCTGGAATGTAGATTAATACATGACACTTTGTTAAGCCACTGTAAAAGAAAGCAGAATCAACGTGATTTACAGAAACCTTGTGGAAAACATTGTCCTTTTTTCTCTTCCTCTGAAGGGAGCTCAGTGACAATTCCAAACAATTCATAACAGAAATTGAAGAAATAATTTTCACATATTGAACATATTTCTATTCCTCTAGTTGACAGAGATTGGCAATACTACTGTGAGTTTTTTGTGATTATTCATGAAATGTAGACTTATAATGGTAAGAGCATCAGCTTTGAGGTCATATTGACAAGCACAGAGATAAATACAAATATACATAGATATAAATCCCAATTTTATCACTTACAAGCTGGAAAACTTTAACTGTTTTGAATGTTGGTTTCTAATAGGCATAATGAAAATGATCATATCAATCTCCCAAAGTTACCAAACTAGATAAGATTTGGTATATAGCAGTTGATTTAATTATAGCCATTAATCTTATAATCATCCTTAGCTATTAAATATCTATATACATGTGTGTGCTAGAAGAAAGAAAGAACTATCATTTTCAAAATAGTAACTCATTTTTGTAGAAGAGAAACTACTACTTCAGCTATTTTAAATTAAATCACCACTTAGGAAATAAAATAGACAACACCTCCTAAATTCCTTTGTAGGCAAATCATTATTTGATACGTATCATTAAAATATTTTACAGTTTCGTACTAAAATCCAACAAAATGGCAAACCAAATTACAAGTTGATTCTCAATACTTACACAATTTCAAATATAAAAAAAGTTTAAATACATCTTTCCATGTACTCACTATTAAAATTATAATCTAGGTATTCTGACAGGAGAAATATACATATAATTTATAAGTACCACTTCAAGATACTAGCTCTGATTTTGCAGCCCCTTTACCAGCATTTAAACTGCTGACTTTATAATCATAAATGTAGGAATAACAAGCAAAATAAAGTAAATACATAACTCCAGAATTCAATATTTGTGAGCAAATCATTAAGGAAATATTTCAAGTCACCAGTCATGCTTCATTCACCATAAATAAGTCAATAAAAAAGTAAATTAACTTACAATGAACAAGAACTTCCTTGGACTCCATGAAAATGCTGAGAAGAGTGGGGTAAACTTAGACTTTTACACATAAATGCCTGCTACTCGTTGGTAGACTCTCTACTTCTGCCTCTTGCTCATACCACTTCATCAAACATACAACCACAGACACTCCTTCCTAACAGCTGACTTTTAATCCTGTCTTTAGGTTTAAACAAGATCCTTTCAAAAATATGTAGCATGTGACACTAACGTCACCAAGAAGAAAATTATTTTTAAAATTCATTTCCTAGTACAGGAATGCTCTATCTCCCTACATCTCCCTACATGTTCCTCAGAAAAAGCAAACTGGTTAACTTGGGAGAGGAACGATAATTTGCTTTCCCACCAGTAGCTCCACTGAACATTAAGACTACCCAACACAATTCTCTTCTTTGAGCTGGAGAATGTGCACTCTGGGATATAACAAAAATGTCAAAGCCATTTGGATACCACTAAAAATGAAACATTAATGTTATAAAGTCAACTATTATAATAAGGGTATATTACTTCCAGGAAGTTAATAAACACTATTTAATCCAGGCTCTCGCACAACACAAAGGCCGAGAGCCAGTGGATTGGCAATGATTTTATAGAGATTCCAAAGATGCTTCTGGCTGCTGCCTTTCTCTACAATATCATGTAAGATATGAAGGAGTTATCTTCACCTAACTTGCTAAAATACTAAATGATGGTGGCAGTTTTTACTCACAGAAAATAATTTCAATTCCAAAAATTCACTAGCTGTTTCTCTTTTTTTATATGTCACAAAATATCAAGTTTTCTGATTTACAAGCCTTATCACTTACAAATATTTGAGAATAATTACATAAAAGATGAACATTATTTCCTTATGACTACCTGCATCAACAAAATATAAAAGTACTATAGTTGATTTTTCACAAAACATTGCCCTCAAGGTTTTTATACACATAAGAACTCCTCATCTAAATATTGCCAACAGCTAACATTTACTTGACACATAGCTACTGAACCTAGCTCTGCTAGATTCTAGAGATACAAAACATTTAAGAAATGCTCCTTTGTGAAAAAGTTTACAACATATATAGTGTTTATTTCAGTGTTACACAACCATTTTACCCCATTAAAATTCTCCATTTTTTTAAAGAAATCTCTGCATTCAAGTGAATTCCATATTATTTTATTTCATTAAGGTAAATTCTGGTCAACTATATTGACTATAAGAATATCTAAAAGTAAACGTGGAGGAGTGACAGAGAAACATCATAACTAGTTAACTACGCATCCAATTGGATTTGCACATTGAAGGCTAGTTCATTTCTACATAAGCTATTGAGTATAATCCAAGAAATGACACCATTTATAGGAATCCAGAATTCTTACTAGACTGATCTAAACATATTAAGTCCTCCAGGTGTCTAATCAGAGATCTCCTGAAGCAGCAACCATAAACTCAAAACTCTAACAAGACCAAGGGGAAAATGTAAATGAGTAGCATCAGATAGGGGTTACAGAAAAATCACATGAACTTTTTGGTTTATCTTCTATTTCCTAGAAAATTGTAAGTAAAAATGAATAGTTCTCACTATAAGAAAAGGAATATTGAGTGCAAATGCAGGCAACCTACACTCTGCCTCAGTATAAGAGATACCATCAGGAGTGCTAGAAACTGTAGTCTTATGAAGAGAACACACCCATGCACTTAAAAGACGCAGCAGTCATTGCCATGTACAAATGTGAGCCAAGCATTGTTACTAGATTTTCTGGTTTTTCAAGTGAAGCCAGAAATTCATGCGTTTGTGTGAAGTCTCCTCATTTTTCTGTTAGTTCAATGTTTTTTTAAAAAATGGTAGGTTCAAATGAATCAATCTGTATAATAAATCCAGCCTCTTCAACACAAATAAAGGGTGTATATGAAAAACTCACAGCTAACATTATACTTAATGGTGAAAGACTGAAAGGTTTTCGCCTAAGATCAATAACAATACAAGAAGAGCTGCTCTCTTCATTTCTTTCCAAAATTAGACTGGAGGTTTTAGCCAGGGCAATTAGGCAAGAAAGAGAAATAAAAGACATCCAGACTGAAAACGGAAGAAATAAAATTTTATCTAGTTATAGGTGACATGATCTCATATATAGAAAATCCTAAGGAATTCACACACAAAAAAGAAACTATTGGAACTAATAAATGAGTTCAACAAGGTTGTAGGATACAAGACTAATATATAAACATTAATTGTATTTTATATACCACCAATGAACAATCTGAAAACAAAATTTAGAAGACAATTCCATTCGTAAATTTTTAAAAAAATTATTAATAAGTTTAACAAATGAAAAACAAAGCTTGCACACTAAAAACTACAAAACATTGTTGAAATAAAGATGTAGATAAATAGGCATTCCATATTCATGAATTAGAAGGCAATATTGTTAAGATGGCAATACACCCTAACTGATTTACAGATTCCACATGACCCTTATCAAAATCCCAGCTTAGTCTATGGCCATAACACCCTGAAAAAAATAAATCCCAGATGACTTTTTTCTAGATATTGACTAGCTGATCCTAAAATTCGTATGGAAATGTATGGGACCCAGAGTAACCAAAACAATCTTGAAAAAGATGAATGAAGTTGGAGAACTCACACTTCCCTATTTCAACACTTACTTCAGTAATCAAGACAGCATGGTACTGGCATAATAAAAGTTATGCAGATGAATGGAGCAGGATTGAGAGTCCAGAAGTAAACTCTTACATTTATGGTCAGCTTATTTTAAGCAGTAGTGCCAAGACAATGTAACCTAAAAGAATCATCTTTTCAACAAATGGTTTGGGAACAATTGAATATTCATGAGCAAATGAATTAATTTGAACCTTTATCTCATACCATATGCAAAAATTAACTCAGAATGAACTAAATACCCAAATTTAAGAGCTAAAACTATAAAACCCTTAGAAAAAAATTAAGCGTAAACCTTCATGACTTTAGGTGAGCCATCTGTTTCTTAAACATCAAAAGCATAAGCAACAAAAAAATAGACTTTGTAAAAATTTGTGCTTCAAATGAAACTATGAATAAAATCAAAAGATACCCACAGATGAAAAATAATATTTATAAGTTATTTTTGATAAGGGTTTATTATTGAGATATATAAAGAACCAATACAGCTCAACAACAGAAAAACAACCCAATTTTTTAAATGGGCAAAGATTTGAACAGACAGCTCTCCAGAGCAAATATACAAATGGTCAATAAGCACATGAAAAGATGTTCAACATCATTCGTCATTAGAGTAATGCAAATCAAAACCACAATGAGATAGCACTTCACATGAGAATATTGAAGCTACAATAAAAATGACAAACAGTAAGTGTTGGTTAAGCTGTGGAGAAACTGTAATACATTGCTGGTAGAAATGCAAAATAGTGCAACCACTTTGGAAAAACCTGTCAGTTCCTCAAAAAGTTAAACATAAAGTTACCATACGAAACAGCAATTCTGCTCCTCAGTATAGACCCAAGAGAACTGAAAACACATCCACACAAGAATCTGTATGCAAATGTTCATGGCAGCTAATTGGTTTTTTTTGGTTTCATTTTGTTTGTTTGTTTACCAAAGAGTAGGGAAGTTATTTCTTCCCATGTTTTATAAAACTCTATATAAAGACGAATAAATAGAAACTAGAATCAGAAGGAGAAACACAAATGAATTATTTGTAGAGCAAACCAGTAAGTGGAGAAATTCCAATCTGATGGTAAACATCAGAAATCCAAAGGTGATCAGATCTCTAATGCAAGATCCAGCCAATATTCAAGAAATAAATAAGTATTTTAGCCTGTTCACATCAGTAACTCCGTGTCTTCATTCCTAAAATTTCCACTTAGGCAAGCTATGCTACAGCTGTGAAACTGATTAAGTTTAAAGCTATTTTTCCTCCCCCGAGGCCAGAAGAGATTTTTGAATGAGGCAAGAAAGAAAGAATAATAGAAACAACAGGTGCTCTGAACAGCTGGGGAGAAAGAACTGAACTTTTCAAGATGATCTTAAGAACTAGCAAATTGTTAAATTCCTGTTGCAGAAGAGACACAATAAACAATGCACTTCTAAAATAATATTTTCCCTTCACTTCACCCCACATTCCCTGAAAACTGACATCACCCCTATTAGTTGAGGAGTCTCTGAGATGTCAGAGTTCATTCTCGAGGAGAATTACTCTATTAATTGAAAATCCTTTCTACATGTGTTTTCTCTAAAAAACAAACAGAAATTTAATTGGCTACTGAAATTTCATTTTTTAAATTCTGTGATCCACAGACTTTAATATGTCTTGAAAAAAATATGAAATTGCAGAAGAATCACAGACTTCAGAATCTAAAAAATCAGGTTCTAATACTATCTGTGTGATTTCAAGATTGCAGTAACAATGTCTGCGTATCACCTATTATTTTAACCACTTTCATATGTTAACTTATTTAACCCCCAGAATAACTCTCTATGTTGGTATTATTATTTATTTACTTTAAAGATTAGAAAACTAAAGTTTGATAAGATAAAACAGCTTGATCAAAGCTTCACAATTAATAAGTGACAGAACTAGGAATTTGAATGCTGACACCCTACCTCCAGAGACAACATTCCTACCTCATCACATTGATTTCTGATATACTTTTCTGATTTTTTTTTCTGTATTGTTCTTTTTTCAGCTGTAAAACAGGATGAATACATAGGGCCATTTTAAATACTAAATAAGATAATATATGTAAAGACAGTTCCTTGAACTCAGGTACATGACAAATAGATTTTTAAATAATGATTATTAACATAGATCTAGGGTCTCAAATTAACCCCCTGCATAATTTGTAGAATTGTATTTTCTCTTCATTAAATAATTATGATATATCTGTTAAAAGAAAGGAGCTTATCTTTGTATTTCTGCTTGTAACTGACTGGCATAGAGAATATGCTTAATAAATGCTAGTGAAAAAGAACAAAAAGGGAAAAAGGAACTAAAATAGGAAGGAAGGAGACCAAGAGATGGTAAGACAATAGGAAGGCAACCAAAAACTAACCAAAAAAAAGTTAAAATAAAGAATATATATATATATATACACACACACACATTTTTTTTTTTTTTGAGGTAGAGTTTTGCTCCACCCAAGCTGGGTTGCAATGGTGCGATCTTGGCTCACTGCAACCTCTGCCTCCCAGGTTAAAGCAATTCTCCTGCCATAGCCTCCCAAGTATCTGGGATTACAGGCACACACTATCACACCTGGCTAATTTTTGTATTTCTATACAGACAGGATTTCACTATGTTGGTCAAGCTGGTCTTGAACTCCTGACCTCAGGTGATCCATCTGCCTTGGCCTCCCAAAGTGCTGGGATTACAGGCATAACCCACCGTGACTGGCCAGAATATCCTTTCTTAATGAAATATATTTTATCTTTGTGAAGAACATTCCAGTGCACATCAACTATTGCAAATTATATTCTATAACATTTTTATAACATTTTATTGTCTTAATTTCAAGAAGTTGTTCAAGTAAAGTATAAGATGATATTTAGTCCTTTCTACCTCAAGACTATTAACTTGGCTGAAAAGTAGGTAATACTTTTGGACTAAAGGGTGTTCTCAATTTTTCTTAAATATCAGTGTAAGGCTTAGTTTAACCATTTAAATATAAGTCTTACTAGTGAGTTCTCAATTTAATTACACTCAATGAGTAACATTTTGAAAAGTGAGTTTGAGGAAGGGCCGCAGTATAGATCCTAGCCCCGTCAGGTGACCATTCTATGTCTTGCAGCTGTGGATGGTGAATAATACAACTAATGTAGCTGTCAGGAAGTCAAATATTTTGTTTATGACCTCAATAATGGGTCAATGAGCATCAGCAAATTTCTGACCACCATGTACAAAAGGGCATCCTCTTGCTTTCTGTCAAGCCAGTAATATTTGAAGAAGGACCTATTACTCTGAGTCAATAAATCTAAAATGATAAGCATAAAATCTTTATCTTTAAAAGCGGAAAATCTAGAGGGAAAAAAATGGCAGATAGGAGGCAGGACTAACTTCCAGTTCCTACTAAAAGGAACTGAGCAGCAAGTGGAGACACACATTGTAAAGTTTTCTCCAAGAACTACCACAGAAACAACCAGGAAGACCAAGAGAATCCACAGACTATTTGAAGGAGGTGGCTTGCCACTGCAGATTCCAAGGGACAGCTGAGGAACTGTGAGTCACCTTGCTTTCTTAGTGGGGAGTATTGTAGCCTGTGGCAAGTTCTCAGCTCTGCTCACTGGCTGCCTGGAAATAAATTTGGTTCTATTGGTGGTGAGGGGACCACATTGGAGTGAGACTGGTCTTTGGGACTGCAGGTGGCATGGGAGCTGGTTGAGGCCTTGGCTGCTGGCTTTCCTCCACTTCCCTGGTGACCTGTGTGGCACAACAGAGACAGCCATAATCCTCCTGAGAACATAACTCCATTGGCCTGGGAACTACACCCCCCAGCCCCCAAAGCAAAGCAAGCACTGCCCAAGGAGAGTCTGAGCTCTGACACGCCTAACCGTGTCCTCACCTGATGGTCTTTCTCTACCGGCCCTGGTAGCCAAAGACAAAGGACATAATCTCTTGGGAGTTCTATGGCCCTGCCCACCACCTGAAAAACCTGAATACTTATCCAACGACTACCCTAGGAAAAGCTTGTGTCACGGCTGATACACTCTTGAAAGCACCACCTTCTGGCTGGAGGCCAAGCAACAGGAAACCAGTGCACTTAACAAAGATACAACCAAAGTGCCCTTCACTCTCCTGCTCACTCTCCAGAGCAGGTGCTGGTATCCATAGCTGAGAGACTTGAAGACAGATCACATCACAGGACTCCTTGAAGGCACTCTCCAGTACCAGCCAGAAACCTCATAGCTCCTCTGGGTGGCTAGATCCGGAGGAGAGATAATAATCACTGCAATTCAGTTCTCAGGAAGCCCCATCCCTAGGAAAAAGGGGAGAACACCACATCAAGGCAGCAGCCCCATGGGACAAAAGAATCTGAACAGAATCTCTTGAGTGCCAGATCTTCCCTTTGACAAAGTCTACCCAAAAGAAGGAACCAACAAAAAATAACATTTCTGGTCATATGACAAGATAGGGTTCTCTACCACCTACAAAAGATCACACTAGCTCACTAGCAGTGAATCCAAACCAAGATGAAGTTTCTGAATTGCCAAAATGTAAAAAATTAAGAAGGGTGATTATCAAGCCAATCAAGGAGATACCAAAGAAATGTGAAGTCCAAATTAAAGAAATTTTTAAAAAAGAAGACACAGGATATGAATGGGGGAAATGCCCAGTGAAATACATAGCATAAATGAAGCAAAATGCACTGAAATTTTTCCAGCAGTAGAACTGAACAAGTAGAAGAAAGAACTTCAGAGATCAAAGACAAGGCTTTCAAACTAACCCAATTTAACAATGACAAAGAGAAAATAATTTTTAAAAAATAAACAAACTCTCCAAGAAGTTTGGGATTATGTTAAACAGCAAACCTAGGAAGAAGAAAAATCTAAAAGTTTGGAAAATATATTTGAAGGACTAACTGAGGAAAGCTTCCCTGGCCATGCTAGAGATTTAGACATTCAAATACAAGAAATTCAAAGAATACCTAGGAAATTAATTGCAAAAAGATCATCACACAGGCACATAGTCATTGGGTTATCTAAAGTCAAGACAAAGGAAAGAATCTTAAGAGCTACAAGGCAAAAGCATCAGGTAACCTATAAAGGAAACTCTAACAGATTAACAGCAGATATCTCAACAGAAACCCCATAAACTAGAAGAAATCAGGGTCATATCTTTAGCCTCCTTAAACAAAACAATTATCAGACAAGAATTTTGTATCCAGAGAAACTAAGCTTCATAAATAATGTAAAGATAGTCTTTTTTAGACAAACAAATTCTGAGAAAATTCGTCACTACCAAACCAGCACTATAAGAATTACTAAAAGAAGCTCTAAATCTTGAAAAAAAATCCTTGAAATATACCAAAGTAGCATCTTCTTAACCGATAAATCTCACAGGACTTATAAAACAATAACATAATGAAAAAAAGTACTCAAATAACATGAATAGAATAGTACCTCACATTTCAATACTAATGTTGAATGTAAAAGCCGAAAGGCTCCACTTAAAAGATACAAAACAGTAGACTAATAAGAACTCACCAACCAAGTATCTGCTGTCTTCAAGATACTCACCTGACACATAACAACTCATATAAACATAAGGTAAAGGGATGGAAAAAGACATTCCATGCAAATGGACACCAAAAGGGAGCAGGAGTACTTCTTCTTATATCAGATAAAACACACTTTAAAGCAACAGCAGTTAAAAAAAAAAAAAAAGAGGGACATTATATAATAATAAAAGGACTAGTCCAACAGGAAAATATTATAATCCTAAATGCATATGCACCTAATAATGAAGTTCCCAAATTTATAAAACATTTCACTACTAGACCTAAGAAATAAGATAGACAGCAACACAATAATAGTGGAGGACTTCATTACTCCACTGACAGCACTAGACAGGCCATCAAGAGAGAATGTCAACAAAGAAACAGTGGATTTAAATTATACCCTGAAACAAACAGACTTAACATATATTTACAGAACATTCTATCCAAAAATTGCCAAATATACATGGAAAATTTTCCAAGCTAGACCATAGGACAGGCCACAAAACAAGTCTCAACAAATTTAAGAAAATCTAAATTATAGCAAGTACTCTCTCAGACCACAGTGAAAAGAAATAAAAAATAAACTCCAAAAGGAACCCTCAAAATCAAGCAAATACATAAAAATTAAATAATATGATCCTGTACAATTGTTGCGTCAAAAACGAAATCAAGACAGAAGTTTAAAAACTCTTGGAACTAAACAATAATATTGACAAAACCTATCAAAACTGAAAAAAAAACAAAAGCTGTGCTAAGAGGAAAGTTCATAGCATGAAATGTCTAGGTCAAAAAATCTGAAGAAGCACAAATAGACAATCTAAGGTCACTCTTCAAGGAAATAGAGAAACAAGAACAAATCAAACCCAAACCCAGAAGAAGAAAATAAATAACCAAGATCAGAGCAGAACTAAATGAAATTAAAAGAAAAAAAAAGGCAAAAGATAAATGAAACAAAAAGCTGGTTCTTTGAAAAGATAAATAAAATTCATAGACCATTAGCAAGGTTAACCGAGAAAAGAAGAGAGAAGATCCAAATAAACTCCATTAGAAACAAAACAGGTGATATTACAATGGCTACTACAGAAACAAAAAAGATCATGCAAGGCTATTATGAACACATATACCTTAATAAACTAGAAAACCTGGAGGAGATGGAGAAATTCCTGAAAATATATGAATTCCTCCTAGATTAAAAGAGGAAGAAATAGAAACTCTGAAGAGACCAATAACAAGCAGCAAGATTGAAATTGTAATATAAAAGTTGCCAAACAACAACAAAAGAAGTCTAGGACCAGATGGATTCAGAGCTGAATTATATCAGACATTCAAATAATTGGTACCAATCCTATTGACACTATTTTAAAAGACAGAGAAAAAGGGAATCCTCCCTAAATCATTCTATGAAACCAGTATCACCCTAACAACAAAAGCAAGAAAGGACATAACCAAAAAAGAAAACTACAGACCAATATCCTTGATGAACACAGATACGAAAATCCTCAACAAAATACTAGCTAACAGAGTCCAGCAACTTATCAAAAAAATCAGACACCAAAATCAAGTGGGTGTTGTACCAGGGATTCAGGGCTGGCTTAAAATCCACAAGTCAATAAATGTGATACATCGCATAAACAGAACTGAAAACAAAAATCAAATGATCATCTTAATAGATACAGAAAAAGCATTTGACCAAATCCTGCATCTCTTTATGATTAAAATTCTCAGCAAAATTAGCATAGAAGGGACATACTTTAAGGTAATAAAAGCCATCTATGGCAAACCCGCAGCCAATATTATACTGAATGGGGAAAGCTGAAAGCATCCCTGCTGAGAAATGGACAAAGAAATGATGCCCACTTTCACCACTTCTATTCAACATAGCACTAGAAGCCCTAGCCAGAGCAATCAGACAAAAGAAAGAAACAAAGAGCACCCAAATTGGGAACAAGGAAGTCAAACTCTGTGTTTACTGATGATGTGATCATACACCTAGAAACCCTAAAGACTCCTCCAGAAAGCTCCTAGAACTGGTAAATGAATTCAGCAAAGTTTCAGAAAACAAAATTAAGGTACACAAAACAGTGGCTCTGCTATACACCAACAGCAACCAAGGTGAAAATCAAATCAAGAACTCAACCCCTTTTGTAATAGCTGCAAAGAAAATAAAATACTTAGGAATATACTTCAGCAAGGAGGTGAAAGACCTCTGCAAGGAAAACCACGAAACATTGCTGAAAGAAATCATAGATGATACAAACAAATGGAAACATATCCCATGCTTAAGGATGGGTAGAATCAATATTGTAAAAATGACCATACTGCCAAAAACAATCTACAAATTCAGTGCAATTCCCATCAAAATGCCACAATCATTCTTGACAGAACTAAAATTTTATATATATATATATATATATATAAATTCATATGGAACCAACAAAGTGCCTGCATAGCTAAAGCAAGACTAAACAAAAAGAACAAATCTGAAGGCATCATATTACCTGATATCAAACTATACTATAAGGCCATAGTGACAAAAACAGCATGGTATTGGTATAAAAACAGGTATATGACCAATGGAACAGAATAGGGAACCCAGAAATAAACCCAAATACTTAACAGTCACCTGATCTTAAACAAAGCAAACAAAAACATGAAGTGGGGAAAGGACATGCTATTCAACAAATGGTGCTGGAATAACTGGCGCACTACATGTAGGAGAATGAAACTGGATCCTCATTTCTCACCTTACACAAAAATTAACTCAAGATGAATCAAAGAGTTTAAATATAAGATCTGAAACCACAAGAATTCTAGAAGATAACATTGGTAAAAACCCCTCTAGACATTGACTTAGGCAGACTTCATGACCAAGAACACGAAAGCAAATAAAATAAAAACAAAGATAAATAGATGGGAGTTAACTAAACTAAAAAACTTTTACACAGCAATATAAATAATTAGCAGAATTAACACAGATGACCCACAGAGTAGGAGAAAATATGCACAATCCATACATCCAGCAAATGACTAATATCCAGAATCTACAAGGAACTCAAATCAAAAAGAACAAAACAAACAATCCCATCAAAAAGTGGGCTGAGGACATGAATAGATAATTATCAAAAGAAGATATACAAATAGCCAAGAAACATATGAAAAAATGCTCAACATCACTAATTATCAGGGAAATGCAAATCAAAAGCACAACGTGATACCACTTCACTCCTGCAAGAATGGTCACAATCAAAAAATCAAAAAATAATAGATATTAGCGTGGATGTGGTGAAAGGGAACGCTTTTAAACTGTTGGTGGGAATGTAAACTAGTACAACTACTATGGAAAACAGTGTGGAGATTACTTAAAAAACTAAAAGTAGATCTACCATTTGATTTAGCAATCCCACTCCTGGGTATCTACCCAGAGAAAAAGAAGTCGTCATATGAAAAAGATACCTGTACACATGTGAATATAGCAGCACAATTTGCAATTGCAAAAATGTGGGCCAGCCCAAATGCCCATCAATCAACATGTGGATAAAGAAAATGTGGTATATACATAGATATGTATATATACACACATATATATATATGTACATGTGTGTTTATGTATATTTGTGTGTATATATATACATACATATATATGTATGTATGTATGTATGTATGTATGTATGTATACACACACACACACATACAACCACATGGAATACTACTCAGCCATAAAAAGGAATGAAATAATGGCATTTGCTGCAACCTGGATGGATTCGGAAACCATTATTCTAAGTGAAGTAACTTGGGAATGAAAAAGCAAAACATCGTATGTTCTCACTCATAAGTAGGAGGTGAACTGTGAGGATGCAAAGGCATAAGAATGATATAGTAGACATCAAGAACTCAGGAGAAAGGGTGTGAGGGGGATGAAGAATAAAAGACTACACATTGGGTACCATGTACACTGCTCGGGTGATGAGTGCACCAAAATCTCAGGAGTCATCGCTAAAGAACTCATTCATGTAACCAAACTCGACTTGTTCCCCAAAAAACTACTGTAATTTTTTAAGTGAAAAACATAGAAAAAAACTTTATATATCAGCAGGAGATAGGCTGTTTCCTCTTAACTTCTATTCCTTTTTATCTTTCTGTGTAAACATCCAAATACTATAAGATATATATATTTGAAGATAGTTTAAAACAAATGAGGTTATATATATATATATATATATATATATATATATATATATGTTATCAAGCTGATTAACATATAGTTATATATAATCAAGGTAATTAACATATGTTAATTAGCTTGATATAGCCATTCCACTATATATCAACATGTATCAAAACATCATGTTGTACATCATAAATATATTTAATTTTTATTTGCCAATTTTTTAAATGAAACATCTGCTTAAAAAACATTAGTACAACTAAAATCTTTTACATTGCCAAAGAGCATGGCAATAGCCACTTTCAGATAAAAAGAGTAAAGCTTTGGAAGCTAAAGCAACACACAGCAGGTGAGTGCCAGCAAAGACAGCACTGATGTCTGTGCCACCTGCAGCAGATGTCAGGCCCTGACCCTGCCAAAACACACTGAAATGTGTAAATGTCTCTGATTTAGCACTAAAGTTGGTTAAAACAGTTGTTGACTTCTCAAAAAGCTAAGAAAATATAACTTAACATTCAGTATTTTATTAAAGACATTTATTGAGCAATGAATCACTGAATAAGGCCCAGCCATTTAAGAATAAAATAAAACAATTTCCCTATTCTCACAATCTGTTGTGAGACAGATATTATAAAAACAGAAGTGACTCCATCTTGGATGCGAATCTGCCATGTTGACTTCTGATTAGCCCCACTATCCTGAATGCCCCCTAATTCCTACTTTATTTGCTATTCTTAGCATAAGAACATGTGAACCTTGATGCCACCACACAAATTATACGTTATGATGCATATAGCATTCTTGCCTGTTCTGCAGGGTTTCCTTTAATTGTCTTGCTGGAATATGTGCACCCTTACACTATGGTATAAAAGCCCTGGGTCTAAAGAATAACAGAGCCAGAAATTTATCTGTCTTGCAGATGCCAGTGACCATACTTCTGTCTGTAAGATCTCCCAATGAAACACCCTTACTGACAAACTGGATTTGTCTGCTTCTTGCTTTGGTTTGTCTGTTCCTTCGGCACTTGGGGGCAACTTTGCATAAATAGCCCTGTCACGGAACAGGTACATAAACACAAATTTAAAAAGTGTTGATAGGTGGGATCCAAGATGGCCAATTAGGAGCAGCTTTGGATTGCAGCTTCCAGTGAGAACACGGAGGGTGAGTGGACAACACATTCCAGACAGATTTTTATTGCCTACAGACCAGGAGATTCCCGGGTGGAGGAGCCCCATGGGTCACCAGCACAGCTGTTTTGGTCGGTGTGGTGGGTCTTCACACAAAATACTCACACAGGTCCAGGTACCGTTCTAGCTGGCGACTGGCATGCCTGGGAGAAAGAGTTGTCTGTTCAACTGATAAAAAGGGGACTAAAACAGGGAGCCAGGCCGGGAGATTCCCTGGTGAAAAAGTGCCACGAATCTCCAGAGCAGCTGTTTCAGCTTGCACAGTGGGTCACTGCACAGGAAATCACACAGATCCATGTGTATTTTCAACAGGCAACTGGAACACCTGGGAGACAGAGTCACCCATTCAACTGAAAAAAAAAAAGGGGGGGACTGAAACAGGGAGCCAAGCCAGGAGATTCCTGGGTAAAAAAGCACCATGAGCCCCCAGTGCAGCTGTTTCAATTCCATAAAATCGCACACAAATCCGGGCACCTTTTCAACTGGCAACTGGAACAACTAGGAGACAGAGTCGCCCATTCAACTGAAAAAAAGGGGCCTGAAACAGGGAGCCAGGCCAGGAGATTCCCTGGTGAAAAAGCGCCACAAGTCTCCAGTGGCTGTTTCAGCCAGTGCAGCAGGTCTCTACACAAGAAACCACACAAATCCAGGTGCCCTTTCAACTGGTGACTGGAATGCCTGGGAGACAGAGTCACCCATTCAACCGAAGAAAAAGGGGTCTGAGGCAGGGAGCCAGGTGATCAGGCTTAGCCGGTCCTACCCCCACAAAAACCAGCAATCTGAAACGCACTGGACTGAGAGTTTCACAGCAAGCACAGCTGAACCTGGGACGGTCCAACTTTGTCGGGGAAGAGACGTCTGCTATTACCGAAGCAGTCCACCACTACCGAGGTAGCGTGCCATTGCCAGGGCGGCCGGACATAGCCGAGGTAGTCTGCCATTACACAGAGAGTCCGCCATTGCAGAGGTGGGCCACCATTGCTGAGGCAGTTATAATTATACCCCTATAAACAGGACTGCAGGGAAGTTCACATGGCAGCTGGGTGGAGCCCACAGTAGCTCAGCAAAGCCTCTGCTGGTAGACTGACTAAGCTGCCTACTTGCTGGCAGGGCAGCCCAGAAAAAAGGCACCAGCACCACAGAAACTTATAAATAAAGCCCTACCTTCCCAGGACAGAGCACCTGGGAAAAAAAGGTGGTTATGAGTTCTGCTGCAGCAGAATTAAACAAACCTGCCCAGCAACTCTGAAGGGAACAATGGAGCTCATAGCTCCACACTTAAGCTCTAATAAAGGACAGACTGTCTCCTCAAGCAGCTCCCTGACTCCCATATATCCAAAGAGGCACCTCATAAAGGAGAGTGCAGACTGACATCTGGCAGGTATCCTTCTGGGACAAAGATAGAAGAAGAAGAAACTGGCAGCAACCCGAGGGGCCTGACTGTTCGAAGGAAAACTAAGAAACAGAAAGAAATAACTTCATCATCAACAAACAGGACATCCACTCAGAGACCCCATCTGAAAGTCACCAACTACAAAGACCACAGGTAAATAAATCCATAAAGATGGGAAGAAATCAGTGCAAAAAGGAGGAAAACACCCAAAAGCAGAATGCCTCTACTCCTCCAAGGGAACACAACTCCTCACCAACAAGGGAATAAGGCCAGATGGAGAAAAACAAACAGTTACTCAGAACACAGGGCAATCAAGCTAGAACTCAGAATTGAAAAACTAACTCAGAACCATACAGCTTCATGGAAACTGAACAACTGGCTCTTGAATGCTGACTAAACAATGAAATAAAGGCAGAAATAAAGATGTTCTTCGAAACCAATGAGAACAAAGACACAACATACCAGAATCTCTGGGACACATTTAAAGCTGTGTCTAGAGGAAAATATATAGCAATAAATGCCTATATGAGAAGCAAGGAAAGATCTAAAATCGACACTCTATCGTCAAAATTGAAAGAGCTAGAGGAGCAAGAACAAAAAAACTCAAAATCTAGCAGAAGACAAGAAACTACTAAGATCAGAGCAGAACTGAAGGAGAGAGAGATGCAAAAAACCCTTCAATAAATCCAGGAGCTGCTTTTTTGAAAAGATCAACAAAATAGACAGACCACTAACCAGATTAATAAAAAATAAAAGAGAGAAGAATCAAATAAATGCAATAAAAAACGATAAAGGGGATATCACCACAGATTCCACAGAAACACAAAGCACCACCAGAGTTTACCACAAACAACTTTATGTACAGAAACCAGTAAACCTGGAAGAAATGGATAAATTCATGGATACTTGCATCCTCCCAAGATGAAACCAGGAAGAAGTTGAAACCCTGAATAGACCAATAACAAGGGCTGAAATTGAGGCAGCAATTAATAGCCTACTCACCAAAAAAAGCCCATGTCCAGATGGGTTCACAGCTAAATTCTAGCAGACATACAAAGAGAACCTGGTACCACTCCTTCTGAAACTATTCCAGACAATCCAAAAAGAGGGAATCCTTCCCAAATCATTTTATGAGACCAACATCATCCTGATACCAAAATCCAGCAGAGACTCCACAAGAAAAGAAAACATCAGGCCAATATCTATGATGAAAACAGAAGCAAAAATCTTCAGTAAAATACTGGCTAACCAATTGCAACAGCACATCAAAAAGCTTATCCATCACAATCAAGTAGGCTTCATCTCAGAGATGCAAGCCTGGTTCAACATTCGCAAGTCTATAAACATAATTCACCACATAAACAGAACTAAAGACAAAAACCACATTATTATCTCAGTAGATGCAGAGAAGTCCTTTGACAAAAATCAACAGCCCTTTATGCTAAAATCTCTCAATAAACTAGGTAATGACAGAAGTATCTCAAAATAAAAAAGCTATTTACAACAAACCAACAGCAAATATCATATTGAATGGGCAAAAACTGGAAGCATTCCCTTTGAAATCTGGCACTAGACAAGGATGCCCTCTCCTATTCAATATAGTATTAGAAGTTCTAGCCAGAGCAATCGGGGAAGAAAAAGAAATAAAGGGTATTCAATTACAAAAGGAGGAAGTCAAATTGTCTCTATTTGAATATAACATGATTGTATGTCTAAAAGACCCCATCATCTCAGCCCGAAATCTCCTGAAACTGATAAGCAACTTCAGCAAAGTCTCAGATACAAAATCAATGTGCAAAAATCACAAGCATTCCTATACATCAATAACAGACTTAAAGAGAGCCAAATCAAGAACGAACTGCCATTCACAATTGCTACAAAGAGAATAAAATACCTAGGAATACAACTAACGAAGAATGTAAAGGATCTCTTCAAGGAGAACTACAAACCACTGCTCAAAGAAATAAGAGAGGGCACAAACAGATGGAGAAATATTCCATGCTCATGGTTAGGAAGAACCAATATTGTGAAAATGCCATACTGCCCAAAGTAATTTATAGATTCAACACCATCCCCATCAAGCTACCAATGATCTTCTTCACCAAACTGTAAAAAACTACCTTAAACTTCATATGAAACCAAAAGAGAGCCTGCTACATAGCCAAGTCAATTCTATGCAAAAAGAACGAAGCTGGAGGCGTCACAGTACCTGACTTCAAACTATACTACAAGGCTGCAGTAATCAAAACAGCATGGTACTGGTACCAAAACAGAGATATGGACCAATGGAACAGAATAGAGGCCTTGGAGGCAATGCCACACATCTACAACCATTTGATCTTTAACAAACTTGACAAAAGCAAGCAATAGGGGAATGATTTCCTGTTTAATAAATGATTTGGGGAAAACTGGCTAGCCATGCGCAGAAAGCAGAAACTGGACCCATTTCTGACACCTTACACTAAAATTAACTCCATATGGATTAAAGATCTAAACATAAAACCTAACATCGTAAAAATCCTAGAAGAAAACCTAGTCAAAACCATTTAGGACATAGGCATAGGCAAGGACTTCCTGACTAAAACACCAAAAGCATTGGCAACAAAAGCCAAAATAGACAAATGAGATCTAATTAAACTCCAGAGCTTCTGCACAGCAGAAGAAACAATCATTAGAGTGAATCGGCAACCAACAGAATGGGAAACAAGTTTTGAAATCTACCCATCTTACAAAGGGCTAATATCCAGAATCTACGAAGAACTAAAACAGATTTACAAGAAAAAAACAAGCCCACTCAAAAGTTATTGATATGAACAGACACTTTACAAAAGAAGACATATATGAGGCCAAAAAACATATGAAGAAAACACTCATCATCACTGGTCATTAGAGAAAAGCAAATCAAAACTACATTGAGATATCATCTCACACCAATTAGAATGGCAATCATTAAAAAATCTGGAGACAACAGATGCTGGAGAGGATGTGGAGATGTAGGAACACTTTTACACTGTTGGTGGGAGTGACAATTAGTTCAACCATTGTGGAAGACAGTGTGGCGATTACTCAAGGACCTAGAAATGGAAATTCCATTTGACCTAGAAATCCCATTACTGGGTATATACTCAAATGATTATAAATAGTTCTATTATAAGGACACATGCACACGAATGTTCATTGCAGCACTGTTTACAATAGCAAAGACCTGGAACCAACCCAAATGCCCATCGATGATAGACTGGACAGGGAAAATATGGCACATATACACCATGGAATACTATGCAGCCATAAAAAAACATGCGTTCATGTCCTTTGTAGGGACATGGATGAACCTGGAAACCATCATTCTCAGCAAACAGACACAAGAACGGAAAATCAAACACCGCATGTTCTCACTCTTAGGTGGGTGTTGAGCAATGAGAATACAAGGACACAGGGAGGGGAGCATCACACACTGGGATTTGTGGGGGCAAACTAGTGGAGGGACAACAGTTTGTGGGGAATTGGGGAGGGATAACACGGCAAGAAATGCCAGATATAGGTGATGGGGAGGAAGGCAGCAGCAAACCACATTGCCATGTATGTACCTATGCAACAATTTTGCATGTTCTTCACATGTACCCCAAAACCTAAAATGCAATAAAATATATATATTTGTTAAAAAGAGTGAATAAAATGGAACAAGAATTAATTTATTCCAAATTGTTCAACGATACTAATTATTATATTATTATTGACCACCAAATACAGACGAATCATTGTAGGTACCAGGGAGTAGAGATTATAAAAATTAGTATGTTAGAGTTTCTGCACAAGGACTGCTCTCTAATGGGGTTCACAGACAAGCTGAGAGACATTTGCAAAACTGTTGCATAGGTGCTACAATAGAAAAACTTACATGGTGAAAGGAGAGTACAGGACAGCATCCATTTAAAGGACAATCAAGAAAAATTATAAAACCAAGAGAAAAGAGATTATCAAAAAATAGTGTCAGCACTGTCAAATGTGATCTCTGTACAGATGTTATCAAAATTTGAATGTTGGTATTTATAGTCTGTATCAAGTTGCCCCTTCTGGCAAAACATGCTGACTCTTAACCCTCAAAATATTTTTAGTGGTCACTTTACACATTCTATCATAGTGTATCACAGAGCAATTGAGGCAAATATGAAAGGCTGTGAAAAGGAAAACAATCTTGTTTTTAATTTATACACTCAAATTAATCCTATTTACATAATCCTTGAACAGTCAGGAGGTTCTAGAAAATCCCCTGAAGTTCCTTAGATACTGTATTTTTCCCCTCCAGATTTCCAAGAGTGATGGAAGAGGAAAAACAATAGCCAATATATTCAAAAAAAGTTGCTGATTGACATTCTGTTAGGTAAGGCACTGAGCAGTCCCTGAATACTCAGCAAGGCAGGCAGTGTGGTTTGATACTGCTAAGCACTATGAGATTTGTGCTCAGTCCCAGCTCTCCCACATGCATGCTAGATTTTAATGTTTCATTTTGTAAAATTAATAATTTGAATAGAATACTCAACATTTTACGGCTCAGTGAACCTAACCTGTGTAAAGAAAAGATACAGTCTGTAAGGAATAAGCAACTAATAAACAAAAAGTACAACATGGCCAAGAAGTCCTTTTGTATAAGATTTTGTCCCCTGTGAATTATTTGTTTAATACCAATTTCAGGTAATAAAAGTTAAAAACCTAAAAATCACTAAAGAACATACAGAAAATTAAGGTTTACATGGAGAATAAAGGAGAACATACAGATTATTTCTAGCCAACACACACATGCATTTTCTGCTTATATTTAAAAACAGTTAATGTGCACTGACTGCTTATCACCTGCCAGACACTATGCTAAATATTCCATATGCAATATTTCTAATCTCCATAACTCAGTTCATTAGGAATTATTATGATTCCCATTTACAGATTAGGAAAGGGCTTAGAGAGGTTAAATATCTTGTTCAAAGTTACAAAGCTAATCACTGGCAGTAATAGGTTCAAACACAATTTATCTAAATCCACAGCCCATGTTCTTCACCATTTCACAGTACTAATTATAAATCATGGTAACTACAAAGAAGGTTAAAGAAAAGTATTGAATCCAGACTTGTACCAACAGATTAAAAATTATGTAAAGTGAATCGGAGAAAGTTTCATGAAGGAAATAGATCTGAAGGTATGGTTTAAAGTTACATTATCAAGAGACATTACCACAATACTGACTAAATAACCCGAAGGTGTTTCATTTTCATGGAGGAAAAAACTAAATTAGATATATTCATTTTAAGTCAACAGCTATCATCTAATCACCACAGAAAATTTTACCTCACAAGTTACAGTGAGTACTGAGTTTCCACACAATATATCATTCAATTACAGAGTTACACAACATATACAGAGAGGGTAGACTGATAGATATCAAACCTCAGATTCTGAATGAAAAGTTTGTTCAGGAGACCATTAGACAATTACATCCAGTTATCTGTGGCACTGACAAGAAACCAGACTGAAATTTAACAAATTTTCTCTAACAGAGACAGTAGGAGGAAAAAAAAAAAAAAAGGAAAAATGTAAGGTATCTGTACAAATTGAGATAAATATTACTGAGAAAAGAGAGTCAAGCTGCATGAGAGAATCTCAGAGTCAGCATTCTAGGGAAGTGGAGGAAATTCTCAAAGGAATTCTTAAAAACCCGGAACAAGTTAGAATACTGAAAGCACATTCAACAGCATGGAACAACCTATCAAAACTGAATTCTGTTAAATCTAAGCAGCTGCTGTGATGTGTCATTATGTTGCTCAGACAGAAGACCCAATTACAACTTTAGTGGCTAAACTATGACTGGTGAAGGCTGGGGAAAAAATGCTGAGAGTCAGAAAAACTATTTGATAGAATTTCTCTTCCTCTGGTATTCAATAATAACACTCATCAGCATGACTTTTATTCATTCATTCTTTAACAAATATTTAATGAGTCCACTGTTTTGGGTACCAGAAACACAGTAAGTTAAATAAAACAAAAATCTCTGCTCCTGCAGAGCTTAGATTCTGGTCCAATAAACCATTTTTAAGTGAAAAATATATGGTATAAAAGATGGTGCTAAGATCTATGAGGAAAACTAAAGGAAGGAACTGAAAACGAGAAACATGGGAGACAAGCACAGAGAGATGCAGTTTTTAAAAGGAATGAGAGGAAAGGCTTTAATAAGCAGATAACATTTCAGCAGAAACTTAAAGGAGACAGAGAAAAGAGCCATAGAGATATTGGAGGAAGAACACAGAACAGCCAGCGCAAAGGCCCTGAGGCAAGAGTATTCTTGGCAGCTTAGAGGAACAGCCAAATGACCAGTATGCCTAAATCAGAGTGAGAAAGGAAAAAGGATAAGAAGGAAGTCAAAAGAGTAATGGAGGTAGAAGGATCATATCACGCGTGATGTTTTAGGCCATTATAAGAATTCTACTTTAACTTAAATAAAATGGAAAATTTTCACAAAATTTTTAACAGAGAAATAACATAATCTGTCCTACATGTTAAAAGGTAGTAAAGGCAAGCATAGAAGAAAACCAGTTAGAAGGCTAATAGGTATATTCATGAACACCTTAAAATTGCTAAACATTCTTAAAGAATAATGGTTAAAGCTTAGTCTCTGGAGTCAAACCTGTATTCAAATCCTGACTCAACTATATACCCAAGCTTAGATTTCCTCCTACGTGAAATAAGAATGAAAACAAAAAAGATGTATTAAACAACCAAACCATTGCTATGGGTCAGACTCTGTTCTATCATGTATAATGTTAGATTTCCTTCAGAAATGGACTAGGAGGCAAGAATTTGAGTACAATTTGCCTGTTAGGGAAGAAGAGGAATCATATCATGGGAATCAGGAAGCAGTACAAGCAGGGAAAGGCAGCCTATGCAGGGTATGTTATCATGCCAACTACTGCAGTGGACAGTTGAAACAATCACACAGAGAAACTCTGGGAAACAGACTAGAACACAGAATTGTCCCACCCAACAAGCAGAGAGAGGGAATAATACTTATACTCCAAGTTGAGTCAGTCATGAGTTATAGGCACCTACAGAGAGGTGTTAATTTCCATGTACTCCAGTCTGTCCCTGCCTTTCATTAGCAGAATGGCTTTCCATGGTTCTTGAAAGAGCCCTCAAGCACAGAGAAGCACAAAAGGCTGTTGGAAGTCTTCTGGAGTACACTGTAACAGTCTGATCTCAGGGATACAGATTGGGTACTGACAGCAACTGCTATACATACATAAGAAAAAAAAAGACTGATAGTATATACCATAAAATGCAAAAAGTATTTATTTCTGAGGAGCAAGAATTGTTTGTGTTCTGTATACTCTTTTCCATGCACTTTTTTATCTGTAAAATTCTGAAACAAATATTTATTATTTGTAAAATCTAATATATAATATCCAATATTCATAGAAATCTTCAATAGCATCTTGTGTCTTGCTGAGCTCTTATAACAACTTAAGGAGGAGAAGGAAATGTTATTTTTTCAATTTTACAAAGAAAACTGAGTCACTGAGAAACTGAATGGGTTTCTCCAAGTTGCACCAGTAGTTACTGGTTAAGACAGCTTGTATAGATGTCATGATTCCACTACTTTTTACCATCTATAGACTCACCTTGAATATAAATACTAAGTCAAACACTTTATTTAACAGATGAGACAATGAGATATAGAGTAATTAACCCCAGATCACATAGTCAGAGAAAAATGAAAGCTACAGGCCTTTTGAGTCCTGGTTTACATAGACTCTGGTTCACACAAGGTTAAGAACATAGACTCTGTATCCATGCTATCTGGGCTCAAAGGCATCCAGAGCCACTTTGGCAAAGTGATCTTGAGTAGTTTTTCTTCCTAGAAAGGGAAATATAAAAATGTCTATAACAGGGAAATGGTAAACATGAAAATAATTAAGACTTGAAAACTCTGGACAAGAGTATCATATAATAATTGCTATTAATAAAGAAGAACAAAATGGATACAGAAATGAAACTGCCTACGATTAAGGATTTCAATGGTTCTTGGAAGGAAAGTTTTAGTATTTGTAGTGTAGTCCTGTTACACAGTAAAGAATCTTGAAAGTACTTTCAAAACTTCTGACTAAGGTCATCAAGAATAATGCCAATGGGAGACAGTTATATATTTGAGGGAAAACACAGATTGCTAGGCTTGAACTCTGGATCTGACAGAGCTATTTGACCTTCAGCAAATTATTTAAACTCTCTGTGCAAAGATTTTATCATCTACAAAATTGGAACAATGGAAGTACCTAAAAACTCAGAACAGTACCTACACTACCTAGGAAGTAATCAGTAAATGTTGGTCATTGTTATTACTAGATGTTGGAGCTGTTCAATTTAATACATATTAAATTAAAAGAGAAAAACTTGGACTGAATATAACAGGATTTCATGTTGGAGACAAAGACATTTTGATACTAGGTAGGCATGTTCAAGGTGGTGGGTCTACGTTTTAGTACAAAATGGCATAGCATTTTAGAATCTTTTATTGTCAGCAGCATTATACATATGTGCTAAAGTAAATCACTACTGCAATATTGACAGACACATAAGATAAGAATAAGAAGTTGGCAAGTTAATGAATACAAAGAGGAAACTGTACATGTAAAGGAGTAAAGGAGAAGAAACATTTTCTCCCCCAATATGAGAATCAGCACCTCAATTTTTATATTATAGATACACAGCATTTCATCTTCTTCAAAGTGCAAGAGCTGTCTTGAGCAAGATAAATAAATTGTAATCCTTGTGAAACTGAATATTAATATATCTAGTAGTATGAACATCAATAAACATAAATTAATTACAAATCATGACCAATAGTAGCCTATAAGTCACTTTTGAGAAAAGTAGAAAAAGGTGCTCATTTCTCAAAAGAATTTACTTTCATCTGTTAGGAAACTGTCATAATATAATGATTTTTTTTATAACTAAACACTTCACTACAACCTGCCCCCAAATCATAATAAACCTACAAATTTAAAATGTGAGTGATGTTAGTGGCATGCCCTATAATTGTGTAGTGAAACATGAACAACTGTATACCAGTGGGCCCGCTTAATATCTGTTTTCACTCATAGGTGGGTGTTGAACAATGAGGACATATGGACACAGGGAGGGAAGCATCACACGCTAGGGTCTGTTGGGGGAAATAGGGGAGGGACAGCAGGGAGTAGGGAGTTGGGGAGAGATAGCATGGGGAGAAATGCCAAATTAGGTGATGGGAAGGAAGGCAGTAAATCACACTGCCATGTGTATACCTATGCAACAATCTTGCGTGTTCTTCACATGTACCCCAAAACCTAAAATGCAATTTAAAAAAAGAAGAAGAAGGTAAGTGAAAGGGACATAAAAGCAAGAAATTTGAAGAAATATTCTTCAGAGCAGAAAACAGAAAAGAGAAGTATAAAGAGAAGTACAAGGGAGGTTGAATAGTGGAAAAGAAGATAAAGATGTGACATGATCAATATAATACCTTATTACATGCATGCATGACATATCTGCAAAATTTTAAAGTAAAAGAAAAACAAGGACAAAAAAAGAGGAAGCATAAAATGAGAAAGGAAAAGAAAACTTGGAAATGAAGAGAGGGAACATGGCAATTAGCTAGACCTCAAGCCACTTACAAGAGTAGCCTATGAGTCTCTTGCAGCATTAAAGAACATAGACATTATAAGAAAGGGTATGAAAAAATAATGTAAAAACATCTCATTAATAATGGTTATGTTGATTATATGTTTAAATGAGTATATTTTAGATGTATTTGAGTTAGATAAAATAAATTATTAAATTTTTTATAACTTTTTAAAAGAAAAGAAAGGGTATAGCTGGGATACTGAATTCTCAAATTGCTTTGACCTCAAGTTTATCATGTTGAATTTGCAAATATTAATAACAAATTTGTTGAAATATTAGGCTTGCAGCATAGCTGTTTTGATACCACTAATTTCTGTTGTTTCACATCTGTAAAATACAGGTGCTGCAAATTGTGCCCAATTGTGATGATCAGTAACATTTCGTCATATGCATGCATCCACATTTGGAGCATAGGAAATGGATAATTATTCTGTCACTAGATAGATCTCTAAAATGACAGATGACACATTTATTTGATTGATGGAAGTGAGAAGTGGTATTGAAAAAAATAGTGATTCTAGCCTCATGGAAGTATTATTAAAGTAGAAATATGAGAATTCCAATACAAAACATAGCTCTAATTCTAGCCTAAAATAAGAACAAGAAATATAACCAATTTGATTATGCATACTGTCACAAATAAGAAAAAGCCCTCTACTTCTACACCTGTGACTACAGTGTCTTTTCTCATTCTCCAAACTTATCTAAATTTAAATATTTCAAGGCTAAAACAAAATTCTCCTCTGCAAATCCATTCTATTCTCCCTTATGCTGTATCACCAACGTGCTTTTGTAATTGAATTCAGGTCCAATTTGAGCTCTGATTAGTCCAAACCAATCATGTTCAAATCATGTCCTATCTCCTTTTCCAGGCCTGAGCAAATCAACCCATGTCAGTCCACAGATGAGTTTTTAGAGTTAGGGATAAGCATATTGCCTAAGTCAGCTCAATAAGATTGAAGAAAATTATTTTTGTTCAGGCAGGAGGCATCCTTTCTTTCCTGTCGGATAAAATAAGGACTTGTATAGTCATAGTACTCATTGCTCTGGCAAGTAGCTGACCACAGACCCAGAATGAAACAACTTGATGGATGGTAGGTAGGACCCTGGATTCCTGATGACATTCTCTTTTTTCCCATATGTAATTGGGGAAAAGGTGGTGTTTGGTTACATTAGTAAGTTCTTTAGTGGTGATTTGTGAGATTTTGGTGTACCCATCACCTGAGCAGTATACATTGCACCCTATGTGTACTCTTTTATTCTCACCCTCTTCCCATTTTTTCCCCAAGTTCGCAAAGTTCATTGTGTAATTCTTATGCCTTTGCATCCTCATAGCTCAGCTCCCACTTATGAATGAGAACATATAATGTTTGGTTTTCCATTCCTGAGTGATTTTACTTAGAAAAATAGTCTCCAATCTTATCCAGGTCACTGTGAATCTCATTAACTCATTCCTTTTTTGTCTGAGCAGTATTCCATCCTATATACATCCACAGTTTCTTTATCTACTTGTTAATTGATGGGCATTTGGGTTGGTTCCACATTTAGGCAATTGTAAATGGTGCAATTGCATAAACACATACTAATGCAAATATATTTTTCATATAATGATTTCTCTTCCTCTGGGTAAATATCCAGTAGTGGGATTGCTGGATCAAATAGTAGTTTCACTTTTAGTTCTT
This sequence comes from Saimiri boliviensis, assembly GCF_048565385.1. Classification (NCBI taxonomy): domain Eukaryota; kingdom Metazoa; phylum Chordata; class Mammalia; order Primates; family Cebidae; genus Saimiri; species Saimiri boliviensis. Next base: position 16,066,595 of record NC_133454.1, on the reverse strand, counting down.
TAAGGAATCTTCAACTGTTTTCTTAGGTCTATTAGTAATCGTTTTATAAATTTGGGAGCTCCAGCGTTAGATGCACATATGTTTAGGATTGTGATATTTTCCTGTTGGACAAGGCCTTTCGTCATTATATAATGTCCTTCTTTGTCTTTTTTTAATTATGATTATACTTGAAGTTCTGGGATACATGTGCAGAACATGCAGGTTTGTTACATCAGTATACATGTGCCATGATGGTTTGATGCACCCATTGCCACATCATATACATTAGATATTTCTCCTAATGCTATCCTGCTGTCCCTCCCCTAGTCCCCCACTCTACAACAGGCCCCAGTGTGTGATGTTCCCCTCCCTGTGTCCATGTGTTCTCATTGTTCAGCTCCCACTTATTAGTGACAACATGCAGCATTTGGTTTTCAGTTCCTGTATTAGTTTGCTGAGAATGATGGTTTCCAGCTTCATCCATGTGTCTGAAAAGGACATGAACTAATCCTTTTTATGACTGCGTAGTATTCCATGGTGTATATGTGTCACACTTCCTTTATACAGTCTATCATTGATGAGTATTTCAGTTGGTTTCAAGTCTTTGCTATTGTGAATAGTCCTGCAATAAACACATGTGTGCAAGAGTCTTTACAGTAAAATGATTTATAATCCTTTAGGTATATACCCAGTAATGGAATTGCTGGGTCAAATGGTATTTCTGGTTCTAGATCCTTGAGGAGTTGCTGCACTGTCTTCCACATGGATAAACTAATTTACACTCTCACCAACAGTATAAAAGCATTCCTATTTGTCCACATCCTCTCCAGCATCTGCTGTTTCCTGACTTTTTAATGATTACCATTCCAAATGGCATGAGATGGTATCACACTGTGGTTTTGATTTGCATTTCTCTAATGACCAGTGATCACAAACTTTATTTCATGTTTGCTGGCCACAAAATATCTTCTTTTTAGAAGTGTCTGTTCATATGCTTTGCCCAATTTTTGATGGGGTTGTTTATTTTTTTCTTGCAAATTTGTTTAAGTTCTTTGTAGATTCTGGCTATTAGCCCTTTGTCAGAGTTAGACAGACTGCAAAATTTTTCTCCCATTCTGTAGGTTGCCTCTTCACTGTGATGATAGTTTCTTTTGCTGTGCAGAAGCTCTGTAGTTTAATTAGATCCCATTTGTCTATTTTAGCTTTTGTTGCCATTGCTTTCAGTGTTTTAGTCATGAAGGCTTTACCCATGCCTATGTCCTGAATGGTAGTGCCTAGATTTTCTTCTAGGCTTTATATGGTTTTAGGTCTTGCATTTAAGTCTTTAATCCATCTTGAGTTAATTTTCGTTTAAGGTGAAAGGAGAGGATCCAGTTCCAATTTTCTGCATATGGCTAGTCAGTTTTCCCAACACCACTTATTCAATTAGGGAATCCTTTCTCCATTGCTTGTTTTTGTCAGGTTTGTCAAAGATGAGATGGTTGTAGACCTGTGGCATTATTTCTGAGGCCCCTGTTCTTCTCCATTAGTCTATATATCTGTTTTGGTACCAGCACCCGGCTGTTTTGGTTACTATAGCCTTTTAGTATAGTTTGAAGACAGATAGCATGATGCCTCCAGCTTTGTTCTTTTTGCTTAGAATTGTGTTGGCTTATGGGTTCTTTTTTGGTTTCATATGAAATTTAAAGTATTTTTTTCTAATTCTGTGAAAAATGTCAATGGAAGCTTGATGGGGACAGCATTGAATCTATAAATTACTTTGGGCAGTATGGCCATTTTCGCAATTTTGACTCTCCCTATACATGAGCATGGTGTTTTTCAATTTGTGCCCTCTTTTATTTCCTTGAGTGGTGGTTTGTAGTTTTCCTTGAAGAGGTTATTCACATCCCTTGTAACATGTATTTTATCCTCTTTGTAGCAATTGTTAATAAGAGTTTACTCGATTTGTTTCTCTATTATTGGTATATAGGAATGCTTGTGATTCTTGCACATTGATTTTGTATCCTGAGATTTTGCTGAAGCTGCTTATCAGCTTAAGAAGATTTTAGGCTGAGATGAGGGGGTTTTCTTAAATATACAGTCATGTCATCTGCAAACAGAGACAATTTGACTTCCTCTCTTCCTATTTGAATACACTTTATTTCCTTCTCTTGCCTGATTGCCCTGGCCAAAACTTCCAACACTATGTTGGATAGAGGTAAGAGAGGGCATCTTTGTCTTGTGCCCATTTTCAAAGGAAGTGTTTCCAGCTTTTGCCCATTCAGTATGATATTTGCTGTGGGTTTGTTATAAATAGCTCTTACTATTTTGAGATGCATTCTATCTGTATCTAGTTTATTAAGAGTTTTTAGCATGAAGAAGTGTTGAATTTTATTGATGGCTTTTTCTGCATCAATTGAGATAATCGTGTTTTTTGTCATTTTATCCATTTTTAATGGGTTTTTTTTTTTTTTTTTACTGTTGAGATGTTTCAGTTCCTTGTTTATTCTTGATATGTCTCCTATTGGATGAGCAACTTGTAAACATTTTCTCCCATTCAAGAGATTGTCTCCTCTCTCTGTTAATTTCTTCTTTTGCTGTGCAGAAGGTTTTTATTTCGAGTAAGTTCTATTTGTCTATTTTTTTTCTTTTGTTGCCTGTGCTTTCGAGATCACAGACATAAAAATCCAGACTAACGTCCTAAAGAGTTTTCTCTATGTTTTCTTCTAGTGGTTTTATACTTTTGGGTCTTATGTTTAAGCCTTTAATCCATTTTGAGTTGACATTTGTATATGGTGAGAAATAGAGGCCCAGTTTTATTCTTCTGCATATGGTTATCCAGTTTTCCCAGCACCATTTATTTAAAAATGTCCCCTTTCCACAGTATATGTTCTTGGTGGCTGTCAAAGATCACTTGGTGTAAATGTGTGGATTTGTTTCTGTATATTCCATTCCATTGATATATTTGCCTAATTTTATACAAGCAACATTTTAATGTTACAATTTTTTTACAATAATATTTTAAAATAACTTTGTTACAATAACATTTTAATATGTTTTGAGGTCAGGTAGTGTGATGCCTCCAAACATTGTTCCTTTTTGTCAGGACAGATTTGGTTATTCAAACTCTTTTGGTTCTATAACTATAATTTTTTTCTAGTTCTGTGAAAAATAATATTGATATTTTGATAGAGACTGCATTAAATCTGTAGATTTTGGGGGGGCAATACAGTCATTTTACTAAATCCTTCTAATCCATGATCATGGGTTAGCACTCTTAGCAGTTTTCTCCTGTGTCCCACAGGTATTCTTTCAGGTATTCTTTCAATTTGTTTGTGTCCTCTTCAGTTTCTTTCATCCATGTTTTATAGTTTTTCTTGTAGAAATTTTTCACCTCTAATATGGTTCAGATATGTGTCCCCACCCAAATCTCATGTTCAATTATAATCTCCAATGTTGGAGGTGAGACTTGGTGGGAGGTAATTAGACGATGGGGGCAGATGTCTTATGAATGGTTTAGCACCATCTCTCAGTACTGTTCTCATGATAATGAGGGAGTTCTCATGATATCCAGTCATTTAAAAGTGTTTATCACCTCCCTCCTTGCTCTCTTGCTCCTGGTGTGGCCATGTGACATGACTGCTTCCCCTTCATCTTCTGCCATGATTGTAAGTTTCCTGAGGCCACCACAGAAGCCAAGCAGATGTTAGCATCATGCCTCCTGTACAGCCTGCAGAACTCCGAACCAATTAAACCTCTTTTCTTTATAAATTGCCCAGTCTCGGGTATTCTTTTATAGCAATAAGAGAACAGACAAATACAACCTTCTTTTTGTTTTAGTGTGTGTGTGTGTGTGTGTGTGTGTGTGTGTGTGTGTGTGTGTGTGTAGTTATTATAAATGGGATTACATTCTTGACTTTATTTCTGGCGATTTCATTTTTGGTATATTGAAATGCTACTGATATTTACATGTTGATTTTTATCCAGCAAATTTACTGAGTTTATTAGTTCTGAGAGTTTTCTGGTGGAGTGTTTTGGTTTTTCTAGATTTAAGATCATGCTCTATGCAAACATGAATGATTTGACTTTCTCTTTTCCAGTTTGGATGCTTTTATTTTTTTTTCTTGTCTGATTACTCTGGCTAGAACTTCACTACTATGTTGAAGAGGAGTGATAAAAGTTGGCATCCTTGTCTTGTTCCAGTTCCTAGAGAAAAGACTTTAAACTTCTCCCCCATTAGTATGATGTTAGCTGTGGGTCTGTCTTATATGATGGCCTTTTATTATTTTGTCATATATGGTCTTTATTATTTCTATGCCTAGTTTGTTGAGAGTTTTCTCATCAAGAAGTGTTAAATTTTGTCAAATGCTTTTTCTGAGTCTATTGAGATGATCATATTGTTTTTGTCCTTTATTCTATTTGTATAATGTATGACATTTACTAATTTGCATATGTTGAACTACTCTTGCATCCCTGGATTAATCCCCACTTGATAATTGGGTATTATTTTTGTTATATGTTGTTGGATTTAGTTTGCTTGAATTTATTGAGGATTGTTTCATCTATGTTCATCATAAATATTAACCTATAGTTTTTTTGTTGTGTCCAACTGTTTGGGTATCATGGTAATTCTAGCCTCATAGAATTAATCAGGAAAAAAATCCCTCCTCTTCACTTTTTTTGGAGTAGATTGAGGAAGATTGGTATTAGTTCTTCTTTAAATGTTTGGTAGAAGTCTGCAGTAAATCTATCCAGTCTTAGGCTTCTCCTTGTTAGGAGACATTTCATTAGTAATTCAGTCTCACTACTTGTTATTGCTTTGTTCAGGTTTTTCTATTTCCTTCCTGGCTCAGTACTTAAAGGTTGAATGTTTCCAGAAATTATCCATTTCCTCTAGGTTTTCCAATGTGTTAACATATAGTTGTTCACAATATTCTCTAATTTTTTTTTTTGTATTTCTGCGTTATCAGCTCTACTGTCTAATTTTTCATTTCTCGTTTTGTTTATTTAGGTCTTCTCTCTTCTTGATTAGCCTAGTTAGAGGTTTACTAATTTTGTTTGTCTTTTCAAAAAAACCAACTTTTCATTTTGTTGGTCCTTTGTATTTTTCAGTCTCTATTTCATTTAGTTCTGCTCTAATCTTTGTTATCTTTTTTCTGCCAATTTGGGGTTTCGTTAGTTCTTTCTTTTCTAGTTCATTGAGGTGCATCATTATATTATTTGAAATTTTTCTAGTTTTTTTCTGTCACATTTATTGCTATGAAGTCCTCTCTTAGCACTGTTTTTTGTATCCCACAGGCTTTGGTGTGTTGTGTTTCTATTTTCATTTGTTCAAATAATGTTTTTACTTCCATCTTAATTTTTTGACCCAGAGATCGTTCAGAAGCCTGTTGCTTATTCCCATGTATTTATGTAGTTTCCATAGCTCCTCCTGGTATTGACTTTTAGTTTTATTCCACTGCAGTCTGAAAAGATTGATACATTTACAATTTTTAAAAATTTGTTGAGACTTGCTTTGTGACCTAACATATGGTCAATCATGGAGAATGTTCCACATGCTGATAAGAAGAATGCATATTTTGGGCTGAGCACAGTGGCTCACGCCTATAATCCCAGCACTTTGGGAAGCCAAGGCAGACAGATCACCTAGGTCAGGAGTTCAAGACCAGCCTGGACAACACGGAGAAATCCCATCTCTGCTAAAAATATATAAATTAGCAGGGTGTGATGGTGAGTTCCTGTAATCCTAGCTACTCGGGAGGCTGAGGCAGGAGAATCACTTGAACCTGGGAGGTGAAAGTTGCAGTGAGCCAAAATCAAGTCATTGCACTCCAGCCTGGGCAACAGAGCAAGAATTCATCTCAAAAAAAAAAAAAAAAAAAAAGAATGCAAATTCTATGGCTGTTAGACAAAATGTTCTGGAAATGCCTGTTAGATCCATTTAGTCTAAAGTCTAGTTTAAGTCCAATGTGTCTTTGTTAATTTTCTGTCTAGAAGATCTGTCTAATCTTGAGAGTGAAATGAAATCCCC